>NW_007180264.1:58442-65563 GCF_000164805.1 Carlito syrichta
CGCCGCCGCCGCCATGTCAAGTGCCGGGAGCCCGCTCTCCCTGCGCGAGCACCTCGAGCTGCACTTGGCGAGGCGAGGGGGCGGAGGGAGGGGCGAGGGAGAGGCGGGGCCGGGGCCGCGGGGCGGAGCCGGGGACAGCGCCCACGGCGGCCGCCATCTTGGGTGAGGGCAAAGTCGCTCCTGGCGCTCTCGTCCCCCGGCTCGCCTCAGTCGCCGCTGCCATCTTGGATCAGGGTAGTTCCCGCCTCTTGTGTGCTCCCGATAACAGCCTCTGGCGCCATCTTGGGTTAGGGCAATGTGGCCATGGGGCACCCCCACGAGGCCCTGTGCTTCTGCCAGTTGGATGCTTCGTTGTCCCTGGCCACTCGCTCTCCTGTAACCACCGCCTCCATATTGGAGAGAAACAATTACGCTTTTGTTCTCCCTCTTCCAATGGTCCAATCTTCACCTCTAAACACACTCGCCCGAGTATCCGGCCATGTTGGATCAGGGAGATTGACGTCGACTTCGCTTCCCATCAACCCCCGAGGCCATAGGGACCAGCCCTCTGCTGGGTGCGCTTCGCTCCTTAGTGGGCATCCCGGTTGTAGATCCAGTCTCCAAAGGTTTCTTCCCTGACTTTTGATTGTAAGTTACTACTACAGTGGGGAAGCCCGTGTGGCCTAGAATCCAGCGTGGTCCTTTAGGGCTAAGAGGGCATCCGAAGTGCATCTTCCAGCCTGAAGCCGCGCGTGGGGCCCGCCTGTCGCGAGGGCGGGAGGAGGACTAGGCCATCAGGCTTTCCGGTGCGAGTGAAGTGCAAGGCAAGGAGCAGATTTATACCCACAGTGGCCAGTAGTAGAAGGATGTTGGCTTAGGTGGGAAACCTGCCTGCTGAGGAAAACTGAAACAGCTCCTGGGAACTGCCTCAATCCGCTGACCTCACTTTCCATTCATTGCTTTGGTCTGGGGGTTCTTTGTAACAAAGACCCCTAGCCTCAGTTTTCACACACTCAAGCATCTCCTTAAATAAACTACTGTGTATGCGGTGGTACAAAATGTTCATGTATTCCTTCCAACAGGTATTTAAGGATCATCTACAAAGTTGCACTGGGGTTCACAGCACTAAATGAAAGAGACAAAGTCTTCGGTGTTCCAGAGATTATATAGAGAGAAGCAGATGAAAATGTGGATGAGTTGCTGAAAAGGGATATCAGGAAGTTGTTACAATAATCCAGGCCATGGTCACAGTGCTTGGGGCCAGAGTGATAGCAACTAAAGTGATGAAAACTGAATTGAATTCTGGACATATTCTACAAGTAGAACTCATAAGATTGTGGATGTGTTAGATACGGAATGTGAGGCAAAAGAAGCATGTGAACAATTTGGAAGCACTGAGTTACATAAGAAGCCATTTTTAAGGTGGAAGTCAAGAATTTCGTTTTTTACAATGAAGACTAAACTGACCTTTTCCACCTTCTTTTAACAAAGTTCTAACTCAGGGACCTGGGGAGTCTCATCAGATGGTGGGTTTTGTTGTTGTTGTTGTTTGTTTTTGTTTTTGTTTTTTTATTAGCCCTACTAATTTGTTTACTTTACAACCTAACTGTGGCATAGCATCTTGTAACAGATAAAGAAGGAACTCAAAAAATATTCTAACCATCTCTTGGGGAAATTTACATTTGTATAGAATCTTCTGGGGGATCTGAAGAGGAGGTAGAGACATTTGACATCTATCTATTCTTTCTCAGAGTTGCCACCTATGAGGCTTTATCTACATATCAAGAAGCTTGACTTTCCTAAACCACCCCTTATCTCAACGCAGCATTTCGTTTACTGATTTCAAAATTCCTGAGACAAAGCCTAACTCTTGCTATTACTTGCCAATCAGGAAATTTTTGAATCCACCTGTGACCTGCTTGGAGCTGTCTTACCTTCCCAGGGCAAACCAATGTAAATATTACACATATTGATTTATGTTTTTTTGTAACTTCTGTCTTCCCAAGATGCATATAACCACTCAGTTCAACCACCTTGGGTATATAGTCTCAGGACCTCTTGGGATAGTGCCACTGACCTATTTCACTCACATCTGGCTCAGAATAAACCTTAAATATTTTACAGAGTTTGGCATCTTTCATCAACAACTTGTTGTTTGATATCCTTGGTAGATATCCAAGTGGGAGGTTGAAGTTCAGGGAATAAGGTTAAAGTTCAGGAGTAACTTTGAGAGTTGTCAACCTAAAATTTAAAAAGGTCATTCTAAGCTGGGCATGGTGGCTCAAGCCTGTAATCCCAGCACTTTGGGAGGCCGAGGCGAGAGGATTGCCTGAGACCAGAGGTTTGATACCAGCCTAGGCAAATTCGTGAGACTTTGTCTCTACAATAAATCAAAAAATTAACGGTGTGGTGGCATGCACCTGTGGTTCCAGCTACTTGGAGGGCTGAGGCAGAAGGATCGCCTGAACCCAGCAGGTCAAGGCTGCAGTGGCTATGAGCATACTACTGCACTCCAGCCTGGGTGACAGAGTGAGACTCCAACTCAAAAAAAAAAAAAAAAAAAGGTCACTTTGTTTAAAAAGAGTTTATTCAAGCACAAAGGTTGAGGGCAGCCACCCAGGAGTGTAGATTCAAGTTGCCTGAATATACACTCCCAACTAGCAGCAGTTACAAGTAGGATTTTAAAGAAAACAAGAAGAATCCATTTCCAGGTTGTTTACCAAGAAATTACACTAAAATAACATAAGCTATTGATTGGCTATATGTTGTTCTTTGTATCACAAATTCCATGAACATGAAGAGGCACCTACCCAGGAACAAAATATATAAACAACTCACTGCATGGGTGAGTGGAGGAACAGTGACAGAAGTCCTATATTCTGGTCTCTCTGGGCCCAATACATTTTGCTTACCTAATATATCTCTGACAGCTTCGAACTATTTTTCTTTTCTCATGAAGTCATGAGAGTGGTGATGGCATTTAAATCTGTGAGAGATGAAGTGAGAGGTAGGAACGAAACAATTGCCAGGCCCCATCCTTTCCTGCCTTGTTGTAGCCTTGTTTTCTTGACCTCTTTGTTTTGTTTTGTTTTTTTAGAAGGAAGTAAAGTTTATTATTTACTTTTTACAGATGGAAAGGGGACCAGCACTCAGGTGAGTGTGGCATGGAAGGCTGGAAACTAGGTGTATTTAAGGGCCTGTTTTCTTGACCTTTTAAAAGAACTAGTTGGATCTAAATTGTAGACTCTGATCAGAGGAAAAGAAAAAAAAATTTTTTTTTAACAAAAGAACTAAATAAGTGAACCATTTTACAAAACCAAATAATCGTTCATCTAAAAGCTTGTTTCATTCAACTGATTTTTTTTTTTAAATCTACTTAATGGAAAAGTGGGAGGAGGCAGGAATACCTAAAGCTTGGTTAGTTGGAAATCAACTTAAAGTTAATTGTATCTTCTTACTGTCACTTAGGTCCAGCTCCAATCTGTTCTCCACAGCAGCGTTCCCTAACGTTTATGGCATCGGGGACCGGTTTCATGGAAGACAATTTTTCCATGGTTGGAGGTGGGGGGGATTATCAGGCATTAGATTCTAAGAAAGAGCACACAACCTAGATCCCTCACATGTGCAGTTCATAATAGGGTTCACACTCCTGTGAGAATCTAATGCGACTGCTGCTCTGACAGAGGCAGAACTCCGCTAGCCTGCCACTCACTTCCGCTGTGTGGCCCAGTTCCCAACAAGCCATGGGTGGGAGGGAGGTCGGGGACCCTTGCTCCACAGCATGGTCAGTGTGATCTTTCCCAAATGCAACTTTGTCCATGTTTACTACCTTCTCCCACCCCAGCCCCTTCAGACGTTTAAATGACTTTTAATGGCATTTATGAAAAAATATAAAATATTAAATGTGATCTCCAATTATCTGCACGGGCTGGTCCCTGCCTGCCTTCTCTGTTGTTTCACACCATGCTTTCTCCCTAGTCACGCTGGGTTCACCTTAGGGCTTCCAGTGAGCAGTGCTCCTTTCTGCCACAAGGATTTTGTATAAGCGGTTTTGCCTGTCTAGGACAATCTTGATCCATACCTTCTTCCTGATCTAAATTCTAGTTACTTTCTCTAGGGTAGTTTTTCCAAACTTGTAGAATGAATCATTCTCCCTGCTGCAGTCTCCATGTACTTCTCATGGCATATACCAGTAATTTTATATTTATTCATGTGATTTCTCTCCTCTACTATCCCACAAGTTTTACGAGACAGGAACAGTGGTGGTTTGATTGACTTGTTTGTGTTTGCGTTTCTCCCTCATTGCCTGACATACCACCTGGATCCATGACATAGTCTGGATCAATCATGGCCCCACCAGGGAAAGTAATTATTTTAAAACTTAAGACTCTGATGACACAAGCAGAGCTTATCAGATTCTGTCTGTGAAACTGATGTATGAATACTGGGATATAGTGTTTGTCTTTTTTCTGGGATTGTTAAAGATTAAAAAATGTAGTCCGAAGACTCTTGGCAACCATCTTCCCTTCCACGTGGAGAGAGATTGTTGATAAAAAGAAGCCAAGCAGGGAGTCTCTCTGAACAAAAAAGAAAAGAAAGAAAGAATGCAAACATGAAAGGGACTGTGTGTCTTGGGCACATTGAGTTCAGTCCCTAAGGCCTGCTACCTGCTACTCTGTCTTCAGTTTTGTGAGTTATCTCATTATTCTTTCCAGTTAGTGAGTCAGTACATTCACTTTGCTTAATCCATCATTTCCAGAACAAAGACAGTGTCTCTTTTCCACTTGTTCCAACAAAAGTTCTAGAAATTAATCTCCTTATTTTGGCTTGAGTCACATGCCCATCACTGAGCCAATTATTGTGGCCACAGAGGATAAAATATGCTGATTGGCTAGGTCTTTGTTATAGACCCATAGTGGGAGGAGGGGTGGCTTCACTCAAACTGTATGAATTTAGTTTGGGTGATATGTAGTTCCTCCTTTTAATAGAAGGAGTTTGTTACTAGAAGAAGAGGATGGATGCTGGGCAGATGTGGTAGGTTGAAAAACGGTTCCCCAAAATGCATTAATATCAAATACATGGAACCTGTAAATGTTACCATAGTTGGAAAAAGGATCTTGGCAGATGTATTTAAACTAAGGATCTTGTGATGAGAAGATAATACTGTATTATCTAAGTGGGCCCTAAATGCAATCATGTACAGTTGGCTTTTGTATCTGCAGGTTCTGCACCTGTGGTTTCAGCCAACTGAAGACTGATGGTGTAGTTAGGTTGCATTTGTACTGAACATGCACAAATTTTTTTTCTTCTCCTTATTCCCTAAGCAATACAGTATAACAACTGTTTATATAGCATTTACATTGTAATAGGTATTATAAGCAATTCAGAGATGATTTAAAGTATTCAGGAGGCTGTGCATTAGTTATATGCAAAATACGATGCCATTTTATATCAGGGACTTGAGCATCCTGGAATTTTGGTATCCTTGTGGGGGGGTCAGGGGAGTACTGGAACCAATTCCCTCCAGATACTGAGGGATGACTGTACATCTTAATAAAAAAGACACAGAGGAGAAAGAGACGCATAGACAAAGAGTCAGAGATTGGAATGATACAGCCACTAGTCAAGGAATGCTAACAGCCACTAGAATCTAGTAGAATCTCCCTTAGAGCTCCCAGAGAGAGTGAGGCTCTGCTGATACCCTGATTTCAGAACTCTGAGAATTGTGAGATAACTTATTTGTTTAAGCCACCCAGTTTGTGATAACTTGTTACAGCAGTCATAGAAAATTACTATAAAACAATAGGTAAAAACAGCAGGTAAAGACATCAAAAGCTGGATGCATTCTGTCTCCCTTCAAGTATCTTACAGCCTACTATGAGGGGAAAGCTACATTCAAAGAACATTAAGCATGTTAGAGATGTCTAAGTAAACAGAGACTTCTCTAAGGACTCAGTACATCCCTCAGAACATTTTTTGAGGCCATACAGCAGTTATTACTGTGAGCGGAGATAAGTCAGGAAAATCTTGACACTCTTGAAGAAGTGTTGAACAAAATCATACAGAGTGTGATTAGAGTTATGAAAAGGTAGAAAGTCATTATAGGGAGAGGAGATAAAAGATAAGAAATGTGTCTACAGATATTTAGCTGGAGTGAGGTGATAAAAACGGATTCAAATGAATACAGTTGACCCTTGAACAATATGGGTTCAAACTGTGTGGTTCACTTATATGTGGATTTTCTCCCACATCTACCACCTCTGAGACAGCAAGATCAACCCCTCTTCCTCCTCTTCCTCTTCAGCCGACTCAACATGAAGACGATGAGAATGAAGACCTTTATGATGATCCACTTAATGAATGAATCTTCTCTTTCTTTTGACTTTATTAATAACCTTTTCTCTAGTTTACTATATTACAAGAATACAGCATACAAAATACAATGGGAGACCCCCCCAAAAACCAGCATTATCTTTTGGAGGGTGGGTCCCTTGTAGTACAGGCTTCCCCCACTAGATAAGTGTTCTAGGAACCCATTGATATCAGTGTACCCGCTAGCATTGCTGTGAGAGGCTGCATTCGGCTTTAGTTGATTTTTTGTTTTTGGAGATTCTTTCAGCACATTTGCCCAGTTCATGATGGGTGACTTGTGAGCACACCTGCCCACACCTCACTGAGTGTTCAGCAGTTTTTGACCAAAAATGGCATAACTACTATGCCCCACCCTCCCTATTCATCTGATCTCACCCTGAGTGACTTTTTTTTTTTCCCAAATGAAAAAGTCCTCAAAGGAAAATGTTTTGCCAATATGGAAGAGGTGAAATAAAAGCAGAAGCATTAAAAGGCATCAAAACTGATGAGTTTGAGCAGTGGAAAAAGCGTCTTGATAGGTGTATTGCATTGAATGGAGAGACTTTGAAGGTGACTGAAGTCTAAAAATGTAAGAATAAATACACAATTTGTATGTGTGTGTGTGTGTTCCTGGAGGCCCTTGGAGGGACTGACATTCTGCAGATGCCAGGAGTCTGGCTGCACAATTTTTTTTTTTTTTTTTTTTTTTGAGTTGGAGTCTGGGTCTGTCGCCCAAACTGGAGTGCAGCGGCCGCTCCCGGCCATCGCAGCCTCGACCTGATGGGCTCCGG
>NW_007180264.1:65583-127608 GCF_000164805.1 Carlito syrichta
GATCCTTCCGCCTCAGCCTTCCGAGTAGCCGGAATTACAGGCATGCGCTACCACGCCCGGCTGATTTTTTGATTTATTGTAGAGATGAGGTCTCGCTGCCCAGGCGGGTCTCGAACCCGCAGGCTCAGGCAATCCACACACCTCAGCCTTCCAAAGGCGCGGGATTACAGGCTGAGCCACTGAGCCCGGCTTGCACAATTTTTTAATAAATAAATTCTAGGGTTTCTTGGGTCCCCTTGGTGTGTGTTATCAACTGTTTATGTTATCAGCAAGGCTTTCAATCAACAGAAGACTATTAGTAGTTAAGTTCTGAAGAAGTCTGAAGTTATATGTGAATTTTCAACTGTATAGGGGGTGGGAGGATTGGCACCCAAACGCTTTTGTTTTTTGAGGGCCAGCTGCAGTTGAGCTTTGAGTGCTAGACTGGGGAATTTAAATAAGAACTAAGACACCATAGGTTCTTACATAGTTACAGGTTGAAAATATCTGAAAAGAAAGATGAGCTTCCATGTGTTACATTCCTATTGCCTCTGTAACAAATTACCACAAATGTAGTGGCTTAAAACAATATGAATTTATTATCTTCTAAGAGTTCTGGAGGTCAGAAGTCCAAAATGATTCTTACAAAGATAAAGTCAAGGTGTCAGCAGGGCTGGTTCCTTCTGTAGGCTCCAGCTTCTAGAAACAGCCAGCATTCCTTGGCTCATGGCTACCTCACTCCAATCTCTGCTTCTGTTGTTGCGTTACCTTTTCTGACTTTGATACTCTAGCCGCTCTTATAACCTTTGTGATGATTACATTGGGCCCACATGGGTAATCCGGGAGAATCTCCCCATATCAGAATCCTTAATTTAATCACAGCTGATTTTTTTCTGCCATATGAGTAACATTCTTGGGATTAGGACATGGACATACTTGGGGGGTAGGGGAGACATTATTGAGCCTACCACATTTCATTACCAGTAAAACAAAACAAAAGCCTACAAAAATAAAACCCACAAAGGCTTAAAAAAACAACAAACATTTAAAAAAAAACAAAACTTTCAGGAAAGTGAAGGATCTTTCCAAGCTGGGAGCCAGAAGTGGGGAGCGGGCTTGTGGTGGTGATGGTAAAGAACAGCAACAGAAACTGGAATAATGATCAGTCAGGATTGCTCTGAGAGCAAATGCTAATAGCAATGCTGGGACTGAGAAACTAAGCCTGGAGTCATGGCAACATGAGGAAAAGGAACCTCCAGGATTCTTGAAGGGGGCACTAAAGTTGTCCAGATGCTGCGAATGAAGCTGGTAGTTAAAATAATAATAATAACAAATAAAGTGGTCCAGATGCCATCTGGCTTTTACCAGAGGCATATAAAAATCCTTCTGAAGAATAGCAACCCAAATGTAGGTCCTTGAAATTTTCATTAAGCTCAATAAAATATAAACCCACAATAAAAAATATTACCAGCCAGGCACGGTGGCTCATGCCTGTAATCCCAACACTTTGGGAGACAGAGGCGAGAGAATTGCCTTCAGCTCAGGGGTTGAAGGCCAGCCTGGGTAACTTGCCAAGTCCTCATCTCTACAATAAATTTTTAAAAAATAGCTGACATGGTAGTGCACGCCTGTAGTTCCAGCTACTTGGAAGGCTGAGGCAGAAGGATTGCATGAGCCCAGCAGGTCAAGGATGAGGTAGCTGTGAGTATGCCATTGCACTCCAGCCTGGGTGACAGAGTGAGACTTTGATTCAGAAAAAATAAATTACCAAATATACAGGCAGATAAGCCACCATAAGTCAGTCAGTAGAAACAACAACAAAAAATGTTTCAGTCCCTCAGGAGCTTCAAAGATTGAAACACAATATTGAGTGAAAGAAATAAGACATAAAAGAACAGATGTGGCATGATTCATTCATCTACAGTTGAAAATCAGGCTAAACACAATTCTGTTGTTTAGGAATACATACACAGGCGGTAAAACTATATAGAAATGCAAAGAATTGTTTATCCCAAAAGTCAGGACAGTGGATACCTCCAGCAGGGAGGAAGTTAATGACCAAGACAGGACACGTAGCCAGAATTGGGAGAGGGAGAAGGACGGCTGCTGAGAGTGATGGAAATGTTTTCTTTCCTTGCGTGGGTCGTGATTATGTAGGGTTTCCCTTCGTGATGATTCATTAAGGTCTCTATTTGTGTTTATGTGACATATTTCATAATAAAATTCCTAAACACAAGGAGAGGCAGGGGTGAGACAGCTGGAAGTGCACACGTAGCATCTCTATTCCTGTGATGCTCTGAAGTCAGGTCCACAAGTGCTGACTTCATTTTTTTTTTTTTGAGTTGGAGTCTCACTCCTTCGCCCAGGCTGGAGTACAGTGGCACGCACGCTCACGGCCACCCAAAGCGTCAACCTGCTGGACTTCGGCGATCCTTCCGCCTCAGCCTTCCAGGTAGCTGGAACTACAGATGTGCACTACCACTCCTGGCTATTTTTTATTTTATTGTAGAGACGAGGTCTTGCCAAGTTGCCTGGGCTGGTCTCCAACCAGCAGGCTCAGGCAATCCACACACTTTGGCCTCCCAAAGTGCTGGGATTACAGGATGAGCCACCGAGCCCGGCCCTGACTTTTTTTATGCTCAGAAGTTACATATGCAGTACATGTTTTATTTTTCATTTCGAGTCAGAGTCTCACCCTGTCTCCCAGGCTGGAGTGCAGTGACACGCTCATGGCCACCACAGTCTCGACCTGTTGAACTCAGGCAATCCTTCCACTTCAACCTTCCAAGTAGCTGGAACTACAGGCGTGCGCCACCACGCACAGCTAATTTTTTTATTTATTGTAGAGACAAGGTCTTGCCATGTTGCTCAGGCTGGTCTCAAACCCGTGGGCTCAGGCAATCCTCTCGCCTTGGCCTCCCAAAGTGCATGAGTCACCACGCCAGCTACTGTACATGTTAGATATACTTTGTATATTAAGAATACATGTGTTAGCCAGGCTTGGTGGCTCAGCCTGTAATCCTGCACTTTGGGAGGCTGAGGTGAGTGGATTGCCTGAGCCCACGGGTTCGTGACCCGTCCGGGCAACTTGGCGAGACCTCATCTCTACAATAAATCCAAAAATTAGCCGGGTGTGGTAGCGTGCACCTGTAGTTCCAGCTACTTGAAGGTGGGGTGGAAAGATCGCCGGAGCCCAGCAGGTCAAGGTTGTGGTGGCCGGGAGCAGCCACTGCACTCCAGTCTGGGTGACAGAGTGAGACTCCAACTCAAAAAAAAAAAAAGAGAGAGAATATGTGTTCCATTATAAATTAGAAGGAAAGAGGAATCCTGATAGTAGGAAATTGGACAGGTTGCATCAGGATAATCTCTAGGAAGCTATTGTAGAGTTAATCTGGATATCAGAAAGATGTTAGGAACTGAAGTCACTGGCACCTCTTCTTTTTTTTTTTGAGTTGGAGTCTCACTCTGTCACCCAGACTGGAGTGCAGTGGCTGCTCCCGGCCACCACAGCCTCGACCTGCTGGGCTCCGGTGATCCTTCTGCCCCCACCTTCCAAGTAGCTAGAACTACAGGTGTGCGCTACCACACCCGGCTAGTTTTTGATTTATTGTAGAGATGAGGGCTCACCAAGTTGCCCAGGTGGGTCTCGAACCCGCGGGCTCAGGCAATCCACTCATCTCAGCCTCCCAAAGCGCTGGGATTATAGGCTGAGTCACCAAGCCCGGCTGACACCTCTTCTTAAGGGAAGAGCTGTGTGTGTATGTGTGTGTGTGTGTGTGTGTGTGTGTGTGTGTATTTTTTTTTTCTTTTTGAACAGGGGCCATATTTTGTCCCGTGTGATTCTCACTCCCCTGATTACATACATAGATGGTAAGACTACACAGCAAAGCCATGAAGTGTTTATCACAAAAGCCAGGATAGTGGATACTTCTGGACTAGAGGTGGGAACCCCTCTTTTTTTTTTTTTGAGTTTGAGTCTCACTCACCCAGACTGAAGTGCAGTGGCACACTACTGGCCACCGCAGCCTCGACCTGCTGGGCTCCAATGACCCTTCCGCCTCAGCCTTCCAAGTAGCCGGAACTACAGGCGCGTGCTACCACGCCTGGCTAATTTTTTGATTTATTGTAGAGAGGAGGTCTCGCCAAGTTGCCCAGGTGGGTCTCAAACCCGCAGGCTCAGGCAATCCACTTGCCTCAGCCTCCCAAAGTGCTGGGATTACATGCTGAGCCACCAAGCCTGGCCTCTTTTTTTTTTTAATGTCTCCATGGAAAAGGCACTTGTACACAAGAGATGTATCTAGTAATCAGCTCTCCAGGTTCCTAATAACTGGAGACTAACTCTGGTTAGAGAGATAAGGAATTTATCAAAAAGACATTGGATAGCTCACAAAATTGATGGAAAAGCTGAAGAATGAGGTTTGGAACGTGGACAGGAGCCAAGGGAAATGAGTCAACCAGAAATAGAGACCAAATCGATATGCAGGAAGAATCTGGTTAGTATCCAACCAGTTCTGCAATTGGCACAGCCACCTCTGGGCATTAGATGCTACCCTTACTGCGTCCTCTTCCGCTCCTGGAAAGATTCTAAGCACCATTTACTTCTTTGTGTTGCTCCAGAGTCAGAGTTGTAGGTAGGAGTGTCTGATCGGACGGACTCATGTCCAAATTCTAGAGACAAGGGAGCTGGAAAAGGGGTTATTTGTCCACACTTGAGCTTCTCTGTGGGAATTCTTTCCTAATAGAAAGTGTGTTTAGATACTGGGAGGCCAGAAATGAAAAACATCGATCACAGGGAATATCAGAAATGAACATATCTGAACTCTGCCTATCCACAGGGAAGAGGAAAGAGTAATATGATTAGTTAAGATCTGTGAATTTCACTGGGCCATGCTTTTACTTGGCAATGAGACTGTGCACAGAGTCACTGGACTGAAAGGTGGCCAGACTTTCTCTCCTGCCTTGCAGTGCTCCATTCTTTCTCTTTTCTAGTTTCTCCGCCTGTGGTTAGGAATGGGGAGGGGCACGGAATTCTGATCAGCCCTGCCAGGCAGGCAGTGATCTTCCATTCAGAAAGGTGGAGAGAGTGACCCCACTGCTGTCCCCCACCTGGTCATCATCAGAGAGCCTTACAATGGTATGTTTTGAGATGCCTGACCAAGACACCTGACATTTGGATTCCCATTTGGCTGGTGACCTGGCTTCTCTATCATGTAACACTCTGGAGGTTAGGAGGGGTGGGTGATAGGACTCAGACTCTAGATTCTACCTGAAACTTCCAGTTAGTTATCCCTTACACTGCCTAAGTGATATAACCTGATGAGAAAAGTCTGTATCAGATTCTCCCTTTGAGAACCTGAACTTGGAGAAACTAAGACTTGAGCAGATGTGGAGAGAGAAGAGACACCTTGTGAGAGACTGAGAGGCAGCTGCTTTAGTACTTGATGACATTCTACAATCAGCTTCCCACCATGTGTCTCCCTACAAGTGACTGATGAACATACCCACAAAGTTGAATCACATTCATGAACAAATTTGTTGTTTAAAACAATGAGATAGCCAGGCTCGGTGGCTCAGTCTGTAATCCCGTGGCTTTGGGAGGCTGAGGTGAGTGGATTGCCTGAGCCCGCGGGTTCAAGACCCGCCCGGGCAACTTGGCGAGACCTCATCTCTACAGTAAATCAAAAAATTAGCCGGGTGTGGTAGCACACGCCTGTAGTTCCAGCTACTCGGAAGGCTGAGGCGGAAGGATCACCAGAGCCCAGCAGGTCGAGGCTGCGGTGGCCGGGAGCGGCCACTGCACTCCAGTCTGGGTGACAGAGTGAGACTGCAACTCAAAAAAAAAAAATACAAAAATACAACCCCCCCCAAAAAAATGAGATAGATGCTCCCCTTTTTTCTTTGCTTATTTAAAATGTCAGGGATAATAATAATACTGTTGGCAGGGGGGATAAGAACAGGGTATTTTTAAACTTTTCTACTGAAAGTATAGGTTGATTCACTTTCTGAAAGGCAACTTGGAAATACATATCAAAACATTAAAGTCATGCATGTCCTTTAACTCAACAATTACACTTCTTGGAATCATTATTGTTAGTTATTCTGATTATTATTATGATTATTTTAGTCAGAGTCTCACTCACTTTGTTGCCCAGGCTGGAGTGCAGTGGCATATTCATGGCTCACCACAGCCTTGAACTCCTGGGCTCAGGAGAGCCATGTGCCTCAACATCCTGAGTCGCTGGGACTATAGGCACATGCCACCATTCCCAGCTAATTTTTTGATTTTTTTGTAGACATGAGGTCTTGCTATATTGCTCAGGCTGGTCTTGAACTCCTGGGCTCAAGTGATCCTTCCACCTCAGCTTCCCAAAGTGCTAGGATTATAGGCATGAGCCACTACACCCAGCCTAGAATGTATCTTAAAGAAAAAAATGTAGACTGTGAAAAAAGATTTAGTTATAAAATCTCATCAAAATGCTATTTATAACATAAATATTTCCAAACTGTTGGAGACAATCTAAATGTCTGGCAGTACAGACTGGTTAAGTTATGATAGAGGCTTAAAATAGTATGTTCAGCCATTAAAACTGGTTTTGCAGAAACGTTTTTCAAGTAAAATTCTTTATTTAAAGTACATGTTTTTGGTGGGGAAATTATTTTCTTTAAAGCACATTTAAAAATACTCTGTATTCTTTCTGTAAAATATTTCCATTTTACAAGTAGCAAAACTAAAAGACTATTTCTCTTTACACATTAATTTTTCTTTTACAAAAAAATGTCCCCTGATGTTATAAAATTGATTTTAATCATTATCAAGCCTAACTTTGCTTCTGTGGAGACACAGCTACAAACATGAATTAAAAACAGAGTTAATTTTAAATCATAAAATTTCATTTATAACTTACCAATTGTGTACTGCTAGCTGACAAAAACCAAGTCTGTAGGACAGCTGTCATCTGCTTAACTGCAGATGATCATGACTTTCTCAATTAAGATTATCTGGACTTGTGAAATACAATTAAAAGATCCAGGCCCACAGACTCAGTAATCTCTTATCTTTTCTTTTGAAGACCTATTTAAAATATTGACTATTTTTGTGCCTGATCAAAGTATAAAGTTTAGCCAGAAGACAATGTAGCCCTCTAGGAAGGCAGCTGGCAGCTATCAGCACTGTTAAAAACTCTAGCAGGCTTCATACCCTATTCATTAATCTTGAATTCTAAGGACACAATCACAAAATAAAATTATAGTTGGTTTTGTCTGTTACAGTGATCTAGTATATGAATTCCTCCATATTAAACCTACCTTTTCTTTTTTTTGAGTTGGAGTTTCACTCCGTTGCCCAGGAGGAAGTGCAGTGGCACACTCAGGCCACTGCAGCCTCGACCTGCTGGGCTCAGGTGATCCTTTTGCCTCAGCCTTCCAAGTAGCCAGAACAACAGGCGAATGCTACCACACCCGGCTAATTTTTTGATTTATTGTAGAGACGAGATCTCAACAAATTGCCCTGGCGTTCTCGAATCCACAGGCTCAGGCAATACCCCCGCCTCAGCCTACCAAAGTGCTGGGATTACAGGCTTAAGCCACCATGCCCGGCCTTAAACCTACCTTTTAAGATGGTAGAATTTATATCTGCAATAAATCCAGAATATTTAAAACTCATATTTGAGGCCAGGCATGGTGGCTCACACCTGTAATCCCAGCACTTTCAGAGGGAGAGGTGAGAGGATCACTTGAGCCCAGAAGTTGGAGGCTGCAATGAGCATGACTGTGCTATTGTACTCTAGTTTGGGCAACAGAGCAAGACCCTGGACTCAAAAAAACAAAACAAAACTCATATCTGAAAAACATTTCACAATATTATATCTATGTTGCACAGAAGACTTCAGTGATCGCTAGATACACAAAAAAGGCTTCTTGTCATTTTGGTACTTGGAAAAGGAATAATCTCTTGTTTTTTAATTTCATTCTTGATTTCTTCAACCTTACAGCTGTGAAATATCCTTCTTCACAACCTGTAATAATCCCATACTTACTCGCTCTCTTCTTTAGGTAGCTATAATATGGGGGAATAATGTCCTTAGAAATATCATATCTGGGCCAGGTGTGGTGGTTCAAGCCTGTAATCCCAGCACTTTGGGAGGCCGAGGTGAGAGGACTGCCTGAGCCCAGGGGTTCAAGACCAGCCTGGGCAACTTGGTGAGACCTCGTCTCCACAATATATCAAAAAAATTAGCCAGGCATAGTAGTAGCATGTGTCTGTAGTTCCGGCTACTTGGAAGGCTGAGGTGGAAGGATCGCCTGAGCCCAGCAGGTCGACACTGGAGTGGCTGTGAGCGTGCCACTGCACTCCAGCCTGGGCGATGGAGTGAGACTCCAACTCAAAAAAAAAAAAAAAAAAAAAGAAATATCATATCTGGGTGTCCAAAATTGAGTAGGGACACATCTTTCCTGTCCTTTCTTGCAGATGGTTTAGAGCCAATACATCAGTATTCCGGGAAATGAAAGAGAACATGCTGCCATCTTTTTGCAGAGTATTTTCAGAGGGCTGATTTTAGAACTAGTGGAATCAGTTGTTTCTTTACTGGTTAGGTCAACATAGATCTTGGGCCCTGAGGCAGTCTCAAGGCGTTGTCCTTCACCAGTGGCTCAAAGTAGTTCAGCACTCTTTGTCCCCAGTCGTTCTTGGCCAGGTAGCACTGAGCCATTGGCCACCTCAGGCTCACCCTCTTCCCACTCTGACTCTGCCTGCTCCATCATTGACTCACTGCCTCCTCACGCAGGATATTCTTCCTTTTTTTTTTTTTTGATACAAGGTCTTCCTCTGTCAGCCGGGCTCAGTGGCTCAGCCTGTAATCCCACGCCTTTGGGAGGCTGAGGTGAGTGGATTGCCTGAGCCCGCAGGTTCGAGACCCGCCTCGGCAGTGAGAACTCATCTCTACAATAAATCAAAAAAAATCAGCTGGGCGTGGTAGCGCGCGCCTGTAATTCCGGCTACTTGGAAGGCTGAGGCGGAAGGATCGCCGGAGCCCAGCAGGTGAGGCTGCGGTAGCCGGGAGCGGCCATTGCACTCCAGTCTGGGCGACAGAGTGAGACGCCAACTCAAAAAAAACAAAAACAAAAACAAAACAAGGTCTTCCTCTGTCATCCAGGCTGGAGTGCGGTGACACGATCATAGCTCATGGCGGTCTCAAACTCCTGGGCTCAAGCAATCTTCCTGCTTCAGCCTCCCGAGCAGCTGGAACTACAGGCACACACCACTTGCCTAGCTAATTAAAACATTTTTTTTTCATAGAGATAGGAGTCTCGTTATGTTGCCCAGGCTGCTCTCGAACTCCTGAGCTTAAGGTATCCTCCCGCTTTGGCCCCTCAAAGTGCTGGGATTATAGGTGTGAGCCACCATACTTGGCCCTCTTTCTTTTTCTTAAGCTTAGTGGCAAGAACAGAAACCTTCAAATGATTTAGCACAAATAAAGTGTTTGTATAAATAGAGAGCTCAAGCACAACCATGAGCAAAGAGCAAATGGGGCAAAACAATGTAACTGATAAGTCAGAAACTATGAAGAGTCTGAGATTTTTACTCTAGCTTTAATTTAAGTAAGTTTGCCATATACATATGCACACACATACACACACACACATATATATATGCATACATACACGCAGAAGAAATGAGGCTTCTGAGTCAGAAACAGAAACAGTTAATCATTCATGGCAAAAGCAGCAGCCAGAGCAACATCTTGTGTTGGTTCCCAAGCCCCATCCACACAGGAAGACGCAGTGAGGACCAGATGGAACCTGCACACACGGTGGGGTGCGTTACAGGAAAGGAACCCGAAATTGGGAGACTCCAATCCCGTATGTAACTGCTGGCAACCTGCCCATTCTTCCCTCCAGAGAGAGAGAAGCCTTCTTTATTCTGGAACGTAAGCGTGTCCTCTCCAGGAGGGGAGGAAGGGTTCTTATTTTTACTATCCTGGACCGTCCCCAAAGAGGAAAACATGTCTAAGCTTTGCTACTCTGGGATATCTCCTTAAACAAACACTGCTGTATTGATTGTGCATACCTTTGATCAGAGGACCTGATTTATGCAGGAAAATGTAAGAGTTCAGGGTGAATTTTCCAATAGTGATTCTATGTGAGGGGAATGAGGGTGTTTATTACAAGTTTTGAAAAAGTTTTAAGTAAAAACCTTGGGGAAATAATATAGCAGAGATGTATTTGACATGGAAGTTGTTTAAAAAGTGGATTATACATGGCATGTAGTAATATTTTGTTTTTATAACAATTAGGCACAGGTACATAGATATATATCTATGGAGAGAAAACTTTGGAAGGGGTTATACCAATATGTTAGTAATGTTTATCTTTGGGTGGGTAAGAACATCAATTGTTTTAAAATGTTTGTTCATATGTGTTTTGCTTTTTCTCCAATGAAGGTAGTGGTTTTAAGATTAAAATTTTTTAACTGAGCAGTGTTTACTTGTGTCTGTAATCCCAGTACTTTGGGAGGCTGCAGCAAGAAGATCACTTAAGACCAGGAGTTTGAGACTAGCCTGAGCAACATAGCGAAACCCTGTTTCTAAAATAAAAATAAAAATGAAAAAAATTAACGAGCGGAACTTGTAGTTCCAGCTACCCAGGAGGTTAAGGCAGGAGGATTGCTTGAGTCCAGGAGTACAAGTTTGCCGTAAGCTATGATTGCACCACTGCACTCCAGTCTGGGCACAAGGCAAGATCCCATTTATTTAAAAAAAAAAAGATAAAATAATGTATATATAAATTGTTCTCTTTAGCTGTATCAAAAACTATAATCTACTTTTGTCTTTCTGTCTTCTAATGAGGGTAGAGATCAGTGATGTGGGGTTTTTGTTTTGCTAGTTTAGTGAAATTTTGTACTTAAACTGCTCTACAAAAGCGTGAGGAAAAAGAGTGAGAGGAAAATAAAAATATTAAGAGGCAGCTTGGGGAAAAGTAAAAAGAAGGGAAACTTAGGAGAAGAGACAGGTCGTGGGAGGTTTTTCAAGTGAAAAGCTGATCTATATAAGCTCTCTTCTCTACCTCCCTTACAAAGTCAGGACATTCTCTGATGTTTTTATATGAGTGGAAGTTTTGGTGGGAAGCTCAAAGCAAAGGAAGAAGAGAAAACAGGAATATGGGTTACCTTTTGGGTGCTGTCTAGGATCTTCAAACTAATGTGCCTAGCTGTGTTTAGGATTACATCATTACCCAGAATAGTGGTTCTCAAACTCTTAAAAATTACCAAGGATCCTAAACAGCTTTCATTTACGTGGCTTATGACTATTTTATATTTGCCAGGTTAGAGATTAGACTAAGAACATTTTAAATCACAAGAAAATAGAAGCCCTCAGAATGATGACATCATTACACATTGGGTAGCCTGTGAAAAACTCCCATCTACATTTGTGGGTGAAAGAGGGTGAAGAGGCATGTAGCAAGTTAGTATTATTATTAAAATAGTATTGACTTCATGTTTCCCCTGAGGTGGTCTTGGGGAGCCCCAAGAGACCCAAACTGCACTTTGAGAACCATTGAGCTGGAAAATCAATCCCTTGTGAGGTGGGATCTTGACTTCCATTTCCACTCTGTTTTCTCTAGTTTCCTGCTGTTTGCACATTGAACCTCTTCTAATCCTCTTATCTTTTCTCTCCTATTGTTCACTGTATTCCTGGTCTCTCTGGGAAATTACTATAATTTTGTCTACTGACCTAATTCTCTGAATGCTTCTTTATTTTATTTATTTTATTTTTTTGAGTCAGGGTCTCACTCTGTCGCCCAGGCGGGAGTGCAATGGCACAATCACGGCTCACCACAATCACGGCCTCGACCTTCTGGGCTCAGGTGATCCTTCCCCATCAGTCTCCCGAGTAGCTGGGATTAGTTCATGCGCCATCACACCTGGATAATTTTTAAAAATTTTATTTTTGTAGAGACAAGATCTCTCTATGTTGTCTAGGCTGGTTTCAAACTCCAGGGCTCAAGCAATCCTCTTGCCTCGGCCTCCCAATATGCTGGGATCACAGGTGGGAGCCACCATGCCCAGTCTAACACTTCTTTAATAATTAATTTTTATTTTTTGTAAATAGTATTCTGTTTTTGTTTTTTGGGTGTAGCATTATCTTATTTCTCTTTGAGGATATTGATGATTGTTTTCTTATCCTCCCTACATGGTCTCTATTTCTTCCAAGTTCTTTTGAATGCTTGTTGTCCTCTTTATCTTTTGTGTTAAACAATTTCCTCAAATATCTGAGGGTATTTAGTTGTTCACCTATATTTAAGAGTGAGTTACTAAAAACAAACTCTGTGGCTAGGCGAGGCCCAGTTGACTATGGACCTTGCTGTAAAATGTTCAGTCATTAGCATGGCCTTAACACTATCAGACAAATTTATGATTTGCAGAATTCAGTTGTTTGTGTCATTTTAATGTCTGTAGGGATATGGCCCTCCCAGAAAGAAGGAAGTGAAAACATTCTGGGGTTCTACCAAGTCCAAAAAGATTTCAACAGACTTATATAAGAATCCTAAGGATTGAATGGTATGGTCATAGTATCCTTAGAGGTAGATAGGAAACATATATCTGAGGAGAACTAAACAAATGGAAACCAATGAAGTGATGGAAGACGTTAGCTACACTGTTATTTAGAATTGCAGACTTCTAGGTAAAAGGAGCATTTAGCACTGAAACCCAAGGACTAGATTTTAGAGTCCAAAACATGGTGACTACAGAAAGGAACTTCACTTGGCAGTCAGAGTCACAAGAAATGCCACCAGAGTGTCATAGCACCATGTTTCTGGCTTAGTTGAAGTCTCTGGTTAAAGAGCAGTCAGCCAGCTGAGAAGGTCATGTTTTTTTAAGTGGGAAGGTAATGTTTCTTCAGGTGAACACATTTCTTTAACCTTGTGAAGTTTAGAATTTAGTAAAGTTATGATGTAAATGAAACTATTAATTTGTTAAATGTTAGTAAAATTGTTATTTTAGGTTTTTTTTAATCTGGATTCTCACTCTGTCACCCAGGCTGGAGTGCAGTGGCTGGCACATTCAGGCCACCTCAGCCTTGACCTGCTGGTCTCCGGTGATCCTTCCTCCTCAGCTTTCCAAGTAGCTGGAACGACAGTCGTGCGTTACCACACCTGGCTGCTTTTTTGGTATTTGTAGAGATGAGGTCTCACCAAGTTGCCCAGGCTGGTCTCGAACCCCTAGGCTCAGGCAATCCTCTCGCCTTGGCCTCCCAAAGTGCTGGGATTACAGGCTTGAGCTACTGCGCCCAGCTATTTTAAATATTTCCAATGTTTAAAGGATTTAGGTGGCCCGGCACGGTGGCTCAAGCCTGTAATCCCAGCACTTTGGGAGACCGAGATGAGGGGATTGCCTGAGCCCACGAGTTCAAGAACAGCCTGGGCACTTGGGAGACCTCATCTCTGCAATAAATCAAAAAATTAGCCGGGTGTGATAGCGTGTGCCTGTAGTTCCGGCTACTTGGAAGGCTGAGGCAGAAGGATCTCCGGAGCCCAGCAGGTCGAGGCTGCAGTGGCCTGAGTGTGCCAGCTACTGCACTCCAGCCTGGGTGACAGAGTGAGACTCCAACTCAAAAGAAAAAAAAAAAAGATTTAGGCAGATTAGAGAAATAGGTTAGCCTGTGATTCCAATTTAACATATAAATTGTATAAGTGATTTAGATTTGGGATTCAAAGGTTAACTCTTACCAAATTTATAAAGTATTAAACCATTTAAGATAAATTTTCTCACTGTATTTATAAATTTATTTATGAGACTTATTTTACTTGAGAAGATGTTTGCTAGGGGCTTTTCTTGGGAAGTTTTGTTATAAGCCACAAATTGAAGAATTTAAATGAAAGTGAAATGTGTTACATTACATTTATGAAGGCAATTTTAAAACGTTTAAGGGAATTAGCTAATTAGATGCTAAAAGCCCCCCTGTAAGTATTATAGTTTGGTAGATTTATAAATCTATACCAAAGCAGATATGAACATTGAATTTAAGAGCTTAAGGAAGAACTAGGCTTTAACATTTACAATAGGAAAAATATTCATTAAGAAGAACAGAATGGTCTCTGGATAATTTTTGTGTGTATCCAAAAATTACCCTCAAATGCATAAAATACATTGGCAGTTTGATGAGAATTAGACTGTTTTATTGATAAATTCCCATGTGACAGTGTATGCGGACACCGTAGGTGACAACTTCCTAGTTTTCTAGGAAATATCCTCTCATCTCTGGCCTGTGCAAGAGTAACCTGCAGCAGGGCTTGCTTGATGAGCATGCACCCTATGCGGTCGTATGGGGTCCCACTTCCTACTCTTAGAAGGATCTCATTTGTTTTAATGCTCTGCTGTTGCAGCCTTGAAATTTTTTTTTTTTTTTTTTTCAACAAGGGCCCCATGTTTCAGTTTGCACTGGGTGCTGCAATTTCTGTGGCCAGTGTTGCTCAGCATTCAGAGTTCTAGCAGCCATGGGAGAGGGCTGGAGTTTCAAGGTTCTAAGCAGCCTTTTCCCTGTGTTTTCTGAGTTGCTTCCTTCCCACCCCACCCTCAGCTGTGCTTGTTGTCCACCAGTCCATGGCCTCTCCAGCCCCACTTTAAACTATCCCCCTTTTCTGTTACTTGAACCCAGAAGTTGAGTACCAGTTTGGGCAACAGACTGAGATCCTA
Organism: Carlito syrichta; assembly: GCF_000164805.1. NCBI lineage: Eukaryota > Metazoa > Chordata > Mammalia > Primates > Tarsiidae > Carlito > Carlito syrichta. The sequence continues at coordinate 80,255 of NW_007180264.1, forward strand.
TATCTAAAAATATATTTTAAAATATATTAAAAAATTAACTGGGTATGCCGGGCACGGTGGCTCACACACACCTGTAGTCCCAGCACTTCGGGAAGCAGAGGTGAGAGGATTGTCTGAGCCCAGAGGTTCAAGACCAGCCCGGGCAACTTGGCAAGACCTTGTCTCCACAATAAATCCCAAAATAAAAAAAACTAGCCTAGTGTGGTGGCATGCACCTGTAGTTCCAGCTACTAGGAAAGCTGAGACCAAAGGATCGCCTGAGCCCAGCAGGCTGAGGCTGTGGTGGCAGTGAATGTGCCACTGCACTCCAGCCTGGGAGACAGAGTGAGACTCCGACTCAAAAAAAAAAAAAAAATCAGCCAGGTGTGGTGGCAGGTCCCTGTAGTCCCAGCAACTCTGGAGGCTGAGGTGGGAGGATTACCTGAGCCCAGGAGTTCGAGGTTAGAGTGAGCTATGATCACATCACTGCACTTCAGCCTGGGTGACAGAGTAAGACTCTGTCTCTAAAAATAAAATGAAAGATCCCCTTTTCTATCAGAATTGATGAAGAAACTGTCAGCTGGCCATGTGGATCAGAGGAGGAGATGAGGGGGAAGTCCAGTTTCCCTTGTTTGCAGAATCACCTTGCTCTTTGATGCTTTCTCTCTTGCAGACACTTGCAAAGTGTAAAAAAACTAAAACTTAAAATTCATTGCCAATTAGTCTACCTCAAAAAAATTTTTGTTTGTATTTTTTTTTTTTTTAGTCAAAATTTCACTCTGTCACCCAGGCTAGAGTGCAGTGGCACTCTCACCCTAACACAGCCTCATCCTGCTGGGCTCAGGCAAGCCTTCCACCTCAGCCTCCTGAGTAGCTGAGATTATAGGTGCGTGCCACCATGCCAGGCTAATTTTTTGATTTATTGTAGAGATGAGGTCTCACTAAATTTCCCAGGCTGCTCTGAAACCCCTGGGCTCAAGCAATCCTCTTGCCTCAGCCTCCCAAAGTGTTGGGTTTACAGGCGTGAGTCACCGTGCCCAGCCTTCAAAATTGTGTGGACAACTCAAGTATCCCCCTCTCATTCTTTGCTTTGGTGAGTTTATGCCTTTTGTTCCTTGCGTTTTCATGAGGATTTGGGAAAGATGGGAGATAATGCAGGTGTTCAATCTGCCTCGCATAACCAGTTGTCTCAACAGCTAACATAGAAACAGTCACTCTTCTTCTTAGTACTCAATTTTGTGGCTTTATGTAATACCTAATCAAATTATGTAATTACAGTGACAAGTACAACAGACATAAATAAGTTTAAGAACAAATCTGTTTTGACTCTTGGTAAATATGCAACTCAGTGGGAACAGAAGTACGTGGGCATTAGTTAATTTATTTTACAGAAAGAATGAAAATTGTGGTTGAGTTGGGCAAGTTGGATTAAGTGGAGATTAGTCAACTGAGCTTCTATTTTAAATAAATGAATATAAAGCATGCATTAAGAGAGTGCATTATTGGAAGTTTAAATGATTTGGCTTCTTGAACAATCAACTTAACTTTAAAGAAGCTAATCTAGCTTTAAAAATGCCTTGAGCAAGCAAATGCCTTCCTGGGATTGGGCTGTTTTCTGCACTTTGACATGAGTAGTATTGACATGTTCAGACTGACCTCCTGGATCCTAGATCACTCTGGCAATCCCTGCTTCTGCCTTCATCTTCTTGTTGGGCTTTTGGGCTGCTTTGACCTTAAAGACCTCTGTTTGTGCTCATGAGTTGATATCTTACATTCCCCCAAGGCTCACTTTCATAGGTACGTACCTCCAGCATCCAGCCTTTTGGAAAAATCTTCGGGACAAACCTACTTGTCTAATGACTTCTTCCTCTGTAAATAGTTGGTTTCAGTTTCTCTGCTGTAAATCAGTTACCCACTCTTTGCTTTCCATCTTCCAAAATTCTAATATTTTCCATCTGTCTTACCTATATTTGAAAGGTTTATAACTAAAAAACAAAACAAAACTATTATCCTTTTACTATCAGCGTCATGGAAGTTCCAAGGAGTACAGAAACACTGCTTGCCTTTAGTAATTTGTGTTCGGCCTTCTCTTTACTGTAGTAGTTTCTTACTCCCTGAAGCCTGATCTCCTGATTCCCCTTGAAAGTAGGAGCCTCAGTTTTGAGCTTTTGAGACAAATCGAGAAAGATATTACTCAACCTTTTCCTGGGACTGTTTAGCAGAGCCCTGCTTGTTCTGTGGTTAATATGCAGTAGAAACAAGTCCATTTGGGCCAGGTGTGGTGACTCATGCCCATACTCCAGCACTGTAGGAGGCTGAGAAGGGAGGCTTGCTTGAGCCCAGAAGTTTAAGACCAGCCTGGGTAACACAGCAAGACTTTATCTCTACAAAAAAAAAAATTGAAAAAAAGAAGCTGGGTGTGGTGGCACATGCCTGTAGTCCCAGGTACTTGGGAGGCTGGGTTGGAAGGATTGCTTGAGCCCAGGAGGTTGAGGCTGCAGTGAGCCATGCGTATGCCACTGTACTCCAGCCTGGGTGACATGGGGAAACCTTGATGCAAAAAAACCAAAACCAAAAACAAGTCAATGTGAATCAGCTTTTGCAAATATCAATTAAAGCTTAAGAAACTTTTTGGGATAAAGGTTAAGTGTGACTAGTTTAAAGGCAAGCAAGCTAACTCTGAGAAATTTCCTCTTGGTTGGAAAATAAGACTCATAAGGTCAGATGAGCTTTTCTCTTTTGACTATGAAGAAGAGTATTTAGGGACTGGGAGTTAAAACTTTTCATTAGAACAAGAGGGCAATTGTAACATTTCTTAAACTTACAGCAATCGATTTTGTTTAATTGTATGGCACTTTCAGTTTCAAAGATCCTTTTTTGAGAAGTGGGTGGAACTTAAAATAATTCTGACCATCATTAGTGCAATTGTTGGTGCTGGTGCAGGATTTGTTCCAGGACTCCCCTGTGGATACCAAAAGCTGCGGATGCTCAAGTCCTTGCTATAAAATGGCATATGTAGTCATTTGTGTATAACCTATGCACATCCTCCCATACACTTTAAGCCATCTCTAGATTACTTATAATACCTAATGCCTACACATCATTTCTTTCCATGTATTTAACATAATACCAGGTACACAGCAAATTCAAGTTTACTTCTTGGAACTTTGTGGGAATTTTTTCCCTAATATTTTTGATCAGCTAATATTTTTGATTCCCTAATATTTTTGTTTGAGTTGCCCTGGGTTTGGAACCTGCAGATACAGAGGCCAACTGTATACAAGGTCTATAATTAAGTTTGTTAACTCATCCCAGAAAACATGCTAGACATCTCATTGCTGAATATCATTATAGTCACCTTCAAAGTACTCCCCTTGGGAAGCTGTGCACTGATGCCAGTGCCTAGTCCACCCATCAAAGCAATTTTGGAACTCTTTTTCTGGAATGGCCATCAGAGTTGCTATCACAAGGATGTCGGAGTTTGAATTAGAGCAATAAACAAACATTAAATTTCTTGTTAAACTTGGCAAGAGTGGATGTGAAATCAGGCACATGTTAGTTCAAGTTTATGGGGATAATGCCATGAAGAAAACAGCAGTGTAAAAATGGATTAGATGTTTTTCTGAGGGAAGAGAAATCATCACTGATTAAGAGAGGCCAGGACAGCCAGTAGCAGAACTGATGAAAACATTGCAAAAATTCATCTAATCGTGTATCAAAATCATCACCTCAGCCTCCCAAAGGCGCGAGATTACAAGCTGAACCACTGAGCCCGGCGATATTCAGCACTTTTTAAAGGATGAGTTCACGAATGTAATTGTCATTCCTTGTATAACTTTTTCATATATTTGTTTTCTTTCTGCAGAAATATAATCAGTTCCTTGAGGGTGGAGACTGTTTCTGACACATCTTAGCATTTCTGGATGCCAGAACAGGGGCTTACCGTAAGAGTCAGGTACTGTGCATGCACTCATTTAATCTTTATATCAACCTATGAATAAGGAACTCTGGTTATCCTAATTTCATAGACAGGAAACTGAGGCACAAATTGCACAGTTATAATAAGAGGTAGATGGTAAGAGGAAGTAATTTATTTTACAGAAGGGATGAGAACTGTGATTAAGTTGGACAAGTTAGTTCCAAGGGGAACTGACTCCACTTGGCTGGTTAAGCTGCATCCTACCCAAGTGTACTGCAGAGTTTGCCTTCAGTGAACATGTCAGGTACTTTCTGGAGAGACAGATCTGGGGCTTCATGGAGTTTGTAGAACTGGTTGTATGACTGCTTGCTAATAAATGTGTAACAAACTTGGTCTGAGACTTTCACTGTAATATACTACCTGGAGCAAGGTTGTGGAGAAGCCTGATAGCTCAAGCTATCTCTTGACTATTGGAGGCTACTGATGTCTGTCCAAAAGATGTTAATAAATGTGAATGACCCAATCAATTTAGGTTAATTTGTAACCTCCTCCTTCCGTGGTTATCTCCAACTGTGAGAGATCTAGCCTGAGATAGTCAAATCAGGTCTTGTGAAAACTTAACACAGGCCTCACACAGAGATTCCTGGGGCGGAATTCTCTGACAAGAAGCCCTTCTTGCAGTGTGTGAGTATTGGGAACAAAGGTAAGGCCTATGGGCTAAAACTCCAAACAACCAATAGTTAGAAATGTAATGTTTTCTCCAAGCATTTATAGATCTTCTGAGTGTTTTGAATTCCAATGGGAAGGCAATTGTGATCAAAGCCAACTGAGGTTGAAAATGACTGTGGCTGTCAGAATGGCTCCTCCCCCCTTCCTTTTGGTTCACTGTTGAGGAAATCCTGCCTCAGCAACCCTTTCTCCCTCTCTGCATCCATCTCATATGACCCCATTGGATACTCTGAAGAAGCTCCTAGTTCCAAAGATATTGGAGAATCTTGGCCTTGTTGGTTGTCTCATATTACAAGTAGTCTGATAGTTGCTTGTGAATTGTAAGAATATTTAGGTTTTGAGGTCAGAAGCACAGACTGGTACTTTTTAAAGTCTTAAAAAAGTGAAAAATTATATATGAATATACATAATGAATTAAAAACAATACCTGAGTATTGAGTCTATATTATCTAATACAATTGATGAAACTATAGGTCATATTCTTCAGATTTTCACACAAACTTTTATTTTACTTTTATAATAATTTGAAAAGTGATGTTTATTGTTAAGATAAAATTTGGTTTCTCTTTTCTGTCTAGTTCATCCAGGATAGTGCTAATAGTGCTTTACAGAAAGTTCTAATCCATTAGAACTGTCCAAAGTGCTGTCCATCCAGTAGAGTAACCACCAGTCACTGTGACTGTTGGGCATTTGAAATGGGACTCATGCAACCGAGGAACTGAATTTTTAATTTTATTTAATTAATTTAAGTAGCCACTTGTGACAAGTAGCTACCATACTGGTCCCCACAGATCTAGAACACAGTGATAAGCTTGTATCAGGATAGTCTCGTTCAGCTGCAGTGACAAAGAACGCTAAATCTTGGTGGTTTATAAGAACAAAGGTTTATTTCTTGTTTGGGTTGTGTCCATTTTTGGTTGATTGGGGACCCAGATTGATAGAGCAGCCACCATCTCACATGCTGCCAGTCATTAATTATGGGGAACCTGGCACCCATACGTAAATGCTCTGCCCGTCTTCCAAAAATACAGAGAAGGAGGTCCCAAGGGATAAAGTAGGATTACTTGTGTTTTCCTGAAAAGTGGAGAGTTGAGTTTCTTCAGAATTCTATTATCCATTACTCCCTTGGGACTCATTAGCACAGATGTATCAAAAGCAGGTGAGGTGTGGAGTGGAAAGCAGTTTTCAAACATTTTAATAAAAAGAAAAAGACAGACATATATAAATCTACAGCTGACAACAGTCAGTATAGTATGTCTTGTTAGTTACACAAAAGAAATATCTTTTAATAAGAAGATCTGCAATGTAAGGAAAAAATCAGTGGATTGTTTTTTATATGTTGGGCTAAAATGAATGAAAGAAAGTATTGTTATTTTTCCCAGTAAAACATATATTGTACATTTTTCACTAGCAAGGAATACAAATAGCCCTTTTCTTCAAAAATAATAAATTGCTCACTAGGAACATTTGTGGATTGTGGTTGCCTTAAAAAATGAAAAAAATTAAATATTTATTAATGAACAATGGATTGTTTCTTTCCAGACGACACCACAGAATCATAAAATAATCTAACCCAACATTTAACAGCGTGTCTTAAATTCTTTCTAGACTATCCACATGTTTAAACATCTCAAGACATGGGAGACTCACCATCTGACATGTGCTAAGACCTCCTATAAAGCAAGAGTGACAGTTTCCTAATAACAAATTCTTCAATATCAAGACATGGATAAAGTACTTGACTGCCCATAACAAATTGTACCAAAGACCAATTCAAACCAAACCCTGGTTAATAACATTAGTGATGATGATGATGATTTTGTCACATATTTTTAAAAAGTCATAAATTTTAACATTTATGAGAACCTGATGCTATCTTTCTAGAATATTATGCTTCTAAACTGATGCTTGAGAGAAATTTTGAAGCAAATGTGTAAATTACGCTACCTATATAAACAAGAACTACCAAAGTCATTCTGTTTTGTAATAAAACAACTACATAAGCTAATTTGTCACATTTATGCAGCACAGCATTCGTTTTTTGTTTCCCAAATGTACTCTACAACTGGGAACATGGAAAGAAAGAGAAGTCTGAAAAGACTGAGCAAACAGCATGCATTGTGGTATCCTTTATTTAAAAACTGTGAGCTAACTACAGTTGTAGTGTTCTCATTTACCATTCTGATGGCATAATAAACCAAGAGAACATTAACACAATTTCAAGAAGGCATTAACCTGTAAACACACAAATATACCACACATGCACACACGCACACATACAACATACACACACATAAACATTATAGTCTAAATACAATTAAAGTGAAGAAAAAAGGCTTTGAATGCTATAAATCAAATAAAAACCCTTTATTATAATAAACTGTGACAATACTGTGGCTATTATGAAAAATGTTGTAACTGTTTAAAAAGCAAAAAGGAAAAAATACTGGTAATTTGGAACTAGCAGCAAAAAGCAGATAAAAATAGAATGGAAGATAACATAAGACATATTAAAATTCTAATATTGATACTGTGTAGGATTGCACTGAAGTAATTTAAAATTGGTTCTTAAGGAACTATTAAAAAGTCCCTTGAAATATTAAATTGTTGCACTTTACAAACAGTGGAAAAGAAAAAAAAGTATTTGGAATGTTACACACACACACACACACAAACATAGGAAATGTACTAGGTATATCAATTATGGTCTTTGCTCATGACCTTCAAAAAGTTGTATAAAGAAAGTATTTAAGTGCCAATGTAGTGAAAGAAAGTTAAAAATTCCTAAAGATGCAAGTCTGAGTGCATTTGTCAGAACTAAGAATGTATTTCAAGGTTGGGGGCAAGGTTGATGCACATTCAAGAAGAAAACTATGGAACCTGTAAGGTAGACCAAGTCCTTATGGAGAGCATTGAGAAGGAAGATATATTAAACCCAGACTATCTAAGGAGATTCCAAAGTACGTAGAGTTCTATAGCTCTTCATCAGTTGAAATCTGTTTCATAGTGGCCAATAAATAATTAAGACTAACTTTTTGGCAAACTGGTTTTTCCTACATTCAAACACAAAAAATCTTTACCACATGCGCAGAGCTGATATTCGATTACAGCACAAATAGGAATCCTGGTTTACGAAGAAAAGCACATTAGCAAGGATATTTTTTCATGGGTTCTTAAACAAATATCTGAAGCTGCTAGACATTTGCAGAGAGGAGATAAGTGTAGATTGCCTACTGATTTTGGAAGAAAGGAGAATTTTTTTTTTCCTAAGGAAGCCAGAGTCATCCATGAGCAGGAGACTGTCTGTCTTCAGAATCTAAGAAGCGTAATGTCCTTAAAACTGTCCAGAAAAACTGACCGGTAGAATGGGGAAGAGAAATGGAAAGTTTGAACGTCTGCAGCATACGTTGGAATAAAGTATGCCTTGTAAGTTAGAATGGCTCAACTGCTTTCATAATGAAGTGCTGCAGTATTACAGAAGACCCAGTTCTCTGGAGTCAGGGCCTGGGAGAGCAAGGCCTCCCACCTTCAGGGACCCTCTGGGCTAAGCTGTGCCTGCAGGCCCTGGATCCCTTGTCTGGGCCTTGTTTTTTATGAGTGCATTCAGCTAGGGAATTTATGACTGTGCCCAGATAAATAGTTCTTTTGGCTACTTTCTCTCTAAAATCAATTGGCCAGGCAAGTTATTGGTGATGTCCCTAAATGAAATCTAGCTGCACTAGTATCTTAAGGTGCCAGCTAATTCAAATTAATGCCCATCAGTAACGCTGCTAGGTATCAACTACTGTTGCTGAAGAATCAACCCCCAAATGACCTAACTAGATGATCTATCTCACTAGGTGTTTTTACTACCTTGAGTTTTTGGAGCTTTAGAGAAATAGTTCTTTTAATGTTACTTAGAAACAACTTTCTCTGGCTTTGTTTCACTCTTCCTCTTCTTCCTCTTCGCCTTCCCCTTCTCCTTCCTCCATGGTTTCCACAATGAGCTCCGCTGTGCAGGTGGCTTCTCCAAGACTGTTGACAGCTTTGCAGGTGTACTTGGCATCGTCATCCCCACAGACATCGCTAATAATTAGAGAGCAGTTCCCATCTTCATCGTAGTCTATCTGAAAGTGGCGGGACTCCCTGATTGACTGGTCATCTTTGAACCAGACGACCTCAGGGTCTGGGTAGCCTGCATCACAAGGAGAGGACAAGTTGCAGAAACAATTGTTTAAAATTTCTTATCAGTTCATGCAAGTAACTCCTAAGCTACTCGATTGATCAAGGGGGTCAAGTAAAAAAATTATGATGTTGGCTTTTATCATCTGTTATCTATGTTAGAATATGAGCAAGTATTATAATCTGAGATACCAAATAGAGGATTTTAAAGTTGTCCCACTTCCTACCCATGTTGGACTAACACCACATCTTAGTTTATTTTTTTTTTTTTAATAGACAAGGGCTATTGATCAGGATGGAAAGCAGTGGTGAAATCATAGCTCACTGCAGCCTTGAACTCCTGGACTCAAGTGATCGTCCCTCCTCAGCCTCCCAAGTAGCTAGGACTACAGTTGTGTACCACCATACCTGGCTAAACATCCCACCTTTAAACAGCTAGAGAGTACTGCCCCAACTGCAACTACAGTAAGTCCCCTACATACAGACAAGTTCCATTCCAAGAGCATATTTGTAAGTCCAATTATTCATAAGTTCAACAAAATTAGCCTAGGTACCCAACTAACACAATCAGCTATACCAGCTACATCACCACTGCTTTTACACTTGCTTCCGGACATCCTGGGCTTAAAATAGAGATACTGTACTACTGTATTGTACAGTAAAGTATACAAAAGTAGAATCACTTGCAAAGGATGCATGCAACATGACAATGTATGTCAGACACATGAACTAACTTATGTGATTAGACACGTGAATGTACATTTGCAACTTTGAAAGTTTGCAACCTAAAGGTTTGTATGTAGGGGACTTACTGTACAAACCTAGAGCAAAATATCTTCTTAGATGAAAATAAAATTTTTTATTGTGTGCAATAGTTTAAGTTAAATCAATTTAAATTACAAATAAGAGTCAGAACAAATGGGAAAAAGGGATCTTTTTGAGGTGATGGAAATATTCTAAAATTGGATTGCTGTAGTGGTTGTATGACTAAATATATTAAACAATAATTGAACTGTACATATAAAATGAGTGAATTTCATGGCATATAAGTTGTAACTCAATAAGACTGATAATAGCTATATAAAATGTAAGTTAGAGGATCTGATAATATTGCTAAGAAAAAGAAAGCAATATTTGTCTTAATCTAATCCAAAGCAGGTAATCTGCCTGTAGATAACTGGAAATGGACCTCACCAATTAGCCTTACTTTATGTTAGTCATGTTTATGCAAAGTTCAGCATTAAAAAATAGGAAATATACACACCCATAAAATGCACACATATTATGGGTTTTTTTTTGAGTTGGAGTCTCACTCTGTCACCCAGACTGGAGTGCAGTGGCTGCTCCCGACCACCGCAGCCTCGACCTGCTGGGCTCCAGCAATCCTTCTGCCTTAGCTTTCCAAGAAACTGAAACTACAGGTGTGCACTACCACACCCGGCTAATTTTGGATTTATTGTAGAGATGAGGTCTCGCCAAGTTGCCCAGGCGGGTCACGAACTCATGGGCTCAGGCAATCTACTCACCTCGGCCTCCCAAAGTGCTGGGATTATAGGCTGAGCCACCGAGCCCGGCCACATATTATGTATTTTTAAAAGTGTGCACACATATACACATGTGTGTCACCAACTTATACACATATATATTTAAAATATATAATATATTCCAACTAACTTGTTCTTAAATTTTGGAGCAATATTTTTACAGGAAAAAAAATTGTAGCCACAACCAGAATAAAAATTACACATAAGAAATGAAAAATTCTAACTTTTTTTCAAGTAGAATTTTGTTTTTATCAAAATAGCATCCACTTGCTTTAGTTTCTCATCAGAGCTCCCGTCAAATGGAATACACATACTGAGGAAATAATTCCAAGGAGAAAATTAAGTACAAAGATGAAAATCACTATGTTATTTTTAAAAATTAAAGAGGAAAAGGAGAGAACTTCAGAAGGCCCAAATGCAACAGTGATGGTGACAGTGACAGCATGGCTCCTATGTGTTCAGCAGAATTTCCAATCTAAGAACTTGCACATGATCAAAGGCAGCATAGCCACTTTTTAAAAAATGGATTGAAAAAAAAGAAAAAGATTATGGTAGGCAAAGCATTTACAAGGCACTTTGATAATATAAAGATGCAGGAGAAATTTTCTTTTTCCATCCCTAACTTTGGGTTATTTTACTCAAAGGACATTGTATAGTCACATTGCTGGACAATCACACAAAGCAAGAGGCACTGTGTGTTCCAACTGCTGCACTGTGTGTTGTGGCCTTGAGAAAGTTGCCTAAAAGACTCTGTGCTTTATTTGGTCAGACCAAAATGGGAGATAACCCTGCACCCTGGTTGGCAGGTGAAAGTCACAAACTGGAGGCAAAGAGCCCTGTCTTATCTTGTCCCTTCTCTTTCTAGAATGTTGCCATCTGTGGAAACTGAAACGTTGTGTGTCATCAACTTTGCTCATTTCTCAGGTGCCATGCCAAGATCCCGTTAGGACCCCGGAGCTCTGATCACTCACAGTCCTCTGGCTGCTTATTTCCTGGCAGGCAGAGAAGCAGCATGGGAAAGATGGCACAAACTGAGTGCTTTGTCCCAGGTGCTGGGATCCCAGCTGGCCTTAGTTGAAAATCTCACTGCATTCTCTGTTTGCACTTGCCAGTTCCACAACTTCCCCTTTATTCCATGACATCTCTAAAAGACTGTAAAAAATTCCCTCTTCTCACAGTTGTCACCTCACAGAATCCCCAGAGGCACTCGGTCTGATAGATGTCATCTTACAGATGAATTCCAGAGAGTTAGGCCACTGCCTGAGGTCACACAGCCTGTGGACTTCACAGCCTATGCCCTTTGTGCCTGCCTTGAGAATCTCTTGTAGGCAATTCACCAACTTGCACAGCTCATTTCACTAAGCACATTCCATAGCCAGATAAATCCATGAATAAGCCATTTTTAAACTTAAGTCTGGTGGCTGGTATATGTGGGTGAAATATCAAATGTGCCCCTGGGTAAGTCACAGAAAGGCACTTACATTCTGAAGGTGGGAGTGGGGGGTATGGCTCTTTATAGCTAGCTCCTCCAAACCCAGTTTTCCTTACACCTGGCTATTCCCAGTTGCTCCAGGCTGCACATAACTGACAACTTGCCCAGGGCGCACACACAGTAGGGGCCCCGCCATCCAGCCTCATCCCATTGATGATGAAGAGAAGGATAGCCACCACTTACCTTCAATTTTGCAGTCAAATCTAGCAGCACTTCCCTCCACAACTTCTAAATCGCGAATGGTCTTGGAGAAATAGGGTTTTACATGGGGCTTTTCCTCAGCGACAGCCTCAAGGAAAGCTTGGGACACATCTTCTATAAGGCAGAGAAGAGGACCAGGTCGTTTCTTCATTCCTTGTTTTCCTCTCTTCTAGTTTTAAAAATACTAACTTTTTAAAAAAGTTGCTATAATTTGGCAAATAATGCCAAATTATTTAGTTTAGAGAACTAAATTATAAGCATGCCTTTCTCCTGGGGACAGGCTGGCTGGTTGCCAGATGGTTTTTGGCAGAGGAGAGAACTGTGCTCAAACTGAGGAAATGTTCAGCCTCCCCCCTTTCCTTATGCTGACACATTGAGAAAGGAAATCATCTTTAAAAAGGATTTTTGGCTGCATTTCATGCTGTTTTCAGGATTCCGTTGAAGGGATCTGAGAGGGACAGAACCTCCCCAGCCATCCTGACCTTGGTGCCCCTGGCCCCCCTCCCTCTGCAGGTGCTCCCAGGAAAGGAGAAGCCAGGTCCTCGTGGCATCTTCGACTTGCCAGGAGTTCTGCTCTCCACTCTCATGCTGTCCTCATGTTGTATGTCCGTGGACCAGGCCGTGGGATTGGTCCAGGGAAAAGCTGTTAATTTGGAGGGACTTCTATATCCCCTCCCTTCCCTTCGGGCTATTTCTAGGTCATCTGGGGAATGGCAGGAGTGGCTCAGGAGGGACTAGGCCCATGTGCTTCAGATTCTGTTCCCAGCTGCAAGGAAGCTCCAGAGCAGCCAGCTACTGGCCTTGCCAATGACCCTGCCCTTGTGCAGCAAAGGGATGTAGACAGCTTCTCACCTGTAGATACAAAAAAATACCAAGCAGGGAGGGATGGAGGGTGTCTCTGGCCACATAGGGCACCTCAAGAAGAAAAGGGACTGGCCCTGTGTGCACCTGAAGCAGGTAGAGGCTGAGGCCTTCACTGAGGAGATGGATGGGGTAGCATCTCAAAGATGGCAGGCAAGTCACTAACCCTATTGGTCTCCAGGGCTCCACGAGGGGCCCTGCCCATCACTGTCTGCCAGTTCAAATGACATGATTCAGCAGCTTGAACAATGCCAAAAGAATGTGGACTGCATGAGTTAATTTTTGTTTAAAACAAAAACAAAAACAGTAGAAAAGAGAAGACTATTTAAAAATGTTACACAACAATATGTAATTTTTATTTTATTTTGCCTATCAATATACAACTATCACGTTTGTAATAAGAAAAAAGGAAGCTTTAATACAGTCATTATTCATTTTAAAACTATATGGGAAAGAATAGCTGAGGTCATCTAGTTCTATTAGACAAATAAAAACTTTCCTTCTGAAAAGAGTTAAACTTAGGGTTAAGCAATTAAAGAATAATCACTAGACTTGGCAACTGTTGTCAGGGCAACCAAAAGTATGTCTGAATTTATCCTTGTAGGACACATTAAAAAAATGAAACAAAACCAAAACCTCCAAATGCCCCTCTGTCCCCTAGCCCCTCCTTTCTCACCAGCTGGCTGGAGAGGTTCCTCCTTACCTTCAGATTCTAGTTTTTCTGCATTGAGCGGGCTGGTTGGTGACCCTGTTGAGGATTTCCTGCCACTGAGCCCTGAGATCATTGCCATAGAGGACAGTCTTCCAATGGCTCTCACAGCATTGCCCGTTTTCTGGAAGATAGACACTGGGGTTGGACTCTGGTGGTGTTCCTGGTTCCAGCTGGGCAGTACTGGGGCCTTGGAGGAGCAGAGCCTGGCCCAGGGGGTGGCAGCTGTTCCCTGGAACCAGTGCCTCCCGCGCACTGAGGTTCCGCCGGAGGAGTGAGCCCAACCTTGCTCTGCTCAGCACTATCAGCGTGTCAGAAGATGTTCAGAGAATGGAATGGGGCCTGGAACTGATGTGTGCGTTAATGTGACTAAACAAGGTCAACATGAGACAAAAACTCTTTTCATACTGTGCTTCAACTCCCATAAAAGGGATAGTTTATATAAAGCAACTGCAGGCTGAGACAGCTCCAAAGACTTATTGCTGTCTGGACTTAGTGGGGCTGTTTCTCGTAAAATAATGCCAGTGATATGGTTTTAATTGGTCAAGAGAATAGTTACTACAGATCCCACAAGTTCTGATGCAAAAAGAAGGGGGGAAATGCGGCATTCTGTTGCCCTTGGGCAAGTCACTTAACCTCTCTGAGCTTCAGTTTCCTGCTCTGTATAAGGAGGGGTTGGACAAGATGATCTCCAGGGTTCCAGTTAGCGCTGTTTATAATTCAGATACTTAAGAGATTTCCAGAAACACTCTAGCTGGCCCCAGCACAAGCCTTTGACTGGGCAGTGAAGTTCCAGAGGGGTGTTCTTCCCTGGTGTACATTCAGGCATCAGAAAGATGCATCCGATGGGAAAAAAAAAAAAAGTAACAGCATTTTGCTTTTCTGAGAATAAACTTTGGAGAGGACAGAATTTCTGCAGAAAAGGTTCAGATCTTAATGTAATTTCTTTGCATTGTGAAAATTCCATCAAGTATAGGAATTAGGTCGGGAAATTCCCAATAATGTACAATTTGTGTCTCTATTTCTTATCTTTCAATAAAGTTTTCACTCTTTTTCTAAGGTCAATGGGAATGCCTAAGAAAACTAAGGGAACCAAGTCCTTCTACCACTGCACCCAAAGCATCTTTTAGGCATCCAAATGCTATACATCTAGACAGCAGACGTCACCACAGACTGGTTACTTGTACCTTCTGAGAGAGGAAGGAAATAGCCTCTTCCTAGGCAAATGGCTTGTACTCACTCACTAGACCTCAAACTGTGCCAACAGAGGTGTTTTCCTCCTGAATTACCACACATGCTCAAGCATTTAAGCAAAGTCTCACAATTTTGGACTATCTGGAAAGCCAGTATATTTCAGCACAAAGGTTATTTTAAAGGTAAACAACTTCAGGGTGCTAAGGAATCATGCAGAAAATTATGTGTTGGCTGGGCTCGGTGGCTCAGCCGAGGCGGGTGGATTGCCTGAGTCCATGGGTTCAAGACCAGCCTGGGCAACTTCGCGAGACATCGTCTCTACAATAAATAAAAAATTAGCCAGGTGTGGTAGCATGTGCCTGTAGTTCTGGCTACTTGGAAGGCTGAGGCGGAAGGATCGCCGGAGCCCAGCAGGTCAACACTGGGGTGGCCGTGAGCATGCCACTGCATTCCAGCCTGGGCGACGGAGTGAGACTCCAACTCAAAGAAGAAAAAAAAAAAAAAAAGAAAATTATATGTCTTTTTGTGTGCACACGTGTGTGTTTGTGCATAGTTAAAGCGTAAATCTACTGCTGCAACTACATTACTTCAATGTCTGGTCCCTCCCCTTCTTGTCACAGACTATTTTCGTGCATTTTGGACAGACATCCCACATCCCACCTTGTTCTGTCCCATGGTCACCCATCTTCCCACACATAACTGTGTGATATGGGTATGCCTCTGGCTTCTGCTGCCTCAGTGAGGCTGGGTCACTTAACAGAACCCAGGAAGCCCCAGCTGGAGGTGATGAGGAGGAGGAGATGGAGGAGGAGGAGATGGTGAGAGATGACAACTGACCATGCAGAGGCACCATGGTGCAGAGGCACCATGGCCATACAGAGTATGTCCCTGCAGACTGAGGCTGATTGGCTGCCCTTCATGCTCATCTGGGAGAGGCTGTCACTGATAGCATCATTGATCTGTTGATTACACTAGGTGGTGTGGAGAGACCCAGCTCTTCCCATGAAACAGGTAACAGTACCAGCCAAACAGTAGCCCTCCCTACAGAGTCAAAGGCAGACCAGCCCACTTCCTAATCAATCCAGCTCTCAGCATCTACCCTTCTCAGCTCTCTATTTCCTTATCCAGATTGGCTTGCCCTGGGCTGGGCCTCTCTAAACTCAGAGGGTTCATTCCCAACAAGGGATAAGTTAGTTCTCTAACCACTGATTGCTGGGTAACCTTGTGCATATCAGTTTCCCTCTCTGAGCCTCTATTTCCTTGGAACGGAAACTCATTTTGTAGCTCTAGTTTTCTACAGAAAGGCTATGATTCATACACATGAATGTGTAACAGGGAATAACCATCCCACTGAGCTCATGGGCTCCCTAATTCTGACATCCGGATCAGGACTGATAGGACTGTTTTCACTTGGGTTGTGTGGAGAGAGGATGACTTTTCTCTTCTTGGTTTTATTTGATAACAAAATGACTATTATGAAATTATCAGAATGAAGCAAACAAATGAGTTATAATAGTTCAGAGGAAGTAGCGAATATATTAACAAATAAATAGATCTCACATGGGGAAATCTTCCAGTAGATGGAAATATCCAGCATATAATTTTTAAAATAGAAATATAAAAAGTGCTTTAAAAGGGAAATTTAAAAACAGTTTACATCAGAATTCCATTTTTGGAAATTAATTTGTAAAAAAAAAAAAATTGGTAAGGAAGTTATTTGTCAGAACTAGAAAAGAATATATCTATATCTAATCTTCCAGTTCCATGCTTTTGCAAAAATTGGTTGCTGTTTTACTGACCAAGACCTTTGGAAATTTTTAGAACATCAAAAGAGCAATGTTTCAATGTTCTAATTCCATCCATTTCTCATTTTGAGAAAGGCCTTTTCTTATTTGAGGGCCATTGCCAAAGCTGGTTTCCTGTGTCCCTGGCAGGCAGTTTCTGTACCAACCTCCTTAATGCGGTGCCAACTTCCTGGCCCTCGGAGAGCTAGGATGGCCAGCCACCCGGTTTGCCCAGGACTGTGGAGTTTCCCAGGATTAGGATCTTTTGCTGCTAATACTAAGACAGTCCCTTGCAAATCAAGGTAAGCTGGTTACTTTTGCACCAGCCAGCCATCAAAACCCCCCTCATGTATACCAACAGTCTCAAAACTACAATTTCCCCTGAGCAGTGCATACCATCCAAATGGGATGGCCTAGAATACTCCATGCTATGCTGAGTCTAATGTTTTCTCTCCTATTTCGTTTTGGTCCATACTGCTGGAGTCTTTGTGGTTCCCAGAAAATAAAGATGGCTGTCTGTCGGCCTCCAATATCTAGTCCTCTGCTTCTAGTTTGTGTGCAGAAGCCCTGTTACCCTCCTCAACTTAACTTATCCCCATTGCTATGCCTCACCAACATGTCTTTGTAAAATTCCTTTGATATAAATTTAAAATATGCCTTCTTTCAGAATAACTTCATTCTAAGATGAATAATATGATTAGTCATATATACCTAGCTTAGCATTGCTTGTAGGGATTAGTTTTCATGCCTCTTCCTTCCTTCTAGGGCTTTTTTTTGAAAAGCACGCCAGAACAATGAGGAAGTGCCTTCTCTGGCACAGCTGTAGGGAGTTCTGGGCCACCTGTGCCGCCCTGCTCCTCTCCCTCCCCCACCCCACCTCACCCCCCTCTGCTCCACCACACAGAACCTTAGCTTCTGCCAGGAGGAACCCTCTATTCCAGAGGGAGCTAAGGTCCTGGTGACTGGAGTTAAGATGTGGAAAACATTTTCCTAAGGCGGCAACATCACACAAGATGGTCAGAGAGAGCTGTACTATTACCGGAGAAATTGCGCTTTGGGGACATTACTTGTTAAATGGAATTTTGCGGGCTAGTTTTATGTGTAGTTTTGTGAAACCTGACCACTGATTGTGTAGAAAAATCATTTCCAAATGCTGCCACCTATATTAAAATATATGAAATTAAGGCTTCTTCTTTGAATTCTACCCTTTTCTTTTCCCCCTCACTTCCAGAAAACCCTACGTCTACTAATACTGTGAACAGGAAAAAAAAATTTATGTGGCAAAAATGTCAGCACAAGTTGGTTCTCTGACTGAAAAATCTCATTTACTCCCTCTCTCATTTCCTTATCTCTTCTCTGTGCCTGTGTCCTGGGCTTAGGTGTCCGCCTGGCTTTGGTCCACCTGCAGATGTTCTGAGGTGATAAGGCTGCCCTTAACCCACAGCCTCATCCAAGCAAAAACCAGTTAGACTCACTGCTCTGAACACTGCTCCACCCTGACATCAGTTGCCCTATCTTTCCAAAAATATTTCATAGGATCATGAATCCAGGCAGCCTTTGATTTTGCAGACTCCTTTTTGTTTGTGTTTTGTAAAGAATATTTGCTACTCTGATCCTAATGGCACCAGAAGGTAGGCAGTTACAGGTGTGCAATTCACCTTGCACTTGAGGGAGGCCAGAAGGCCTATCTAAACCTTCACATTAAGGGGCCTCACCAAGAACCGACTTCCACTGCAGAGCAGCTGAGGCTGAGATGAGTCTGGGATGGTCGTCCCTTAACCCTACACATGTGGCCCCTCATCCATCTTTGCTCTCTCTCTTAATCTATGTGTAACATTGTACTTTTTGAAAAAACTATGGCTTAGTTATCCTGCATGGCAAATGACCAGTGTTCCAGTTGTCCCCCTAACAATGACTTTCTTTTTCTATGCCACACAGGCAAGGTCTTGATGCCTCTTAGTCCCCTGAGTTTCCAGCTACAAGACTCTGTTCCTGTCCAGCTCAGCCCAGTCCAGCCCAGCCAGAGTGGGGTCCAGTTCCCACTGCAGCGCCTTCTCCCCTACCCGTGCTCTCACCTTCCCTCTTCTCTGTGCCCTAGCTCAGGTTCCATACCTAACTTCAAACTCCTGCCCTGCGAGCATTTCCTCATAACCACAGCCAACTCTGGGTGTGGCCGTCCCCATTCTCCAGGTCCCATGCACATATATGGTTATGGAGAGCTATACTGTTCTTTCATAATTCTTAGTGTGTGTTATGCCCTCCATGTCTAGTTGTGCCAGGTCCCCCATTGCACTCCATGTTCCCTGAGCAGAGAAACCATGTCCTCTCCAGCAGCCCAAGACTTTTATAATACTAGATGTGATAATAAAAATAATTTAGATGCGGATGGTGATAAGCACTTTATGGTTTTGGTGATAATTTTATCCATCCTGTTATCAGAGGCAGTTTTGTGTTGTGTGATGGCTGTGTACTTTGCAGTCAGGCCTTTTCACTTATTAGCTGTGCGGTCCTGGGTGACTTTCCTAGTCTTTTCTCTGCCTCAGTTTATCTGTAAAGTGGGAATAGTAATTGCACCTGCCTCCTAGGATTAAAAGACTTAATGCATAGACAGTATTTTGAATGGTCCCTGACCCATGACCAGCCTCAATGCATATTAGCCACTGGTATCATTTTTGGATGTTCACTATGTGCCAGGCATTGTGCTAAAGGCCATGTGAAGATCTCTCATATAATTATCACAACAGTGCTGTGAAGTTGGTGCCATTATTATCCCTGCTTTACAGATGAGAAAACAAATCCACAGCAAGCTCAAGTCATTTACTAAGAACATATAACAAAGCTATATATGTCCCTAGAGGGTGGGGACCATGTCGCTCGCTTTAGATCATGTGCCCTCCTCTTTCATTGTAAAGAAACACAAGACTTCCACACTGCTTTAAAGGAGATCATGTTTTCCAAGGTTGCCAAGTAGACCTTGAGGTGACATAGTTCATCTCTAGCCATGAAGACATGAAACGTCAGTGTCTTAACCTGACTAGGGGCCAGGCTGCACGAAGCCTCCCTTCCTGGTTCCTTGGACAAAGCTGAATAAAATTGGAGACACAGCTGTAGTTAAGAACCCGATTTCCCCTGAGAAAGAGACTCAAGGCAACACTGGACCTTGATCAGTTGACTAAATTGGTCCCAGGCTATTTCAGAAACAATTTTAAACTTTTTTGGAGTGAGGCCAGGGCAAGCTGGGAAGGAAAGTGACTTGAGTAAAGCAAATATAAGGGGCAATAATCCAGTCCAAAGCATGGCCCACATTACCTGCCATTTCCTTCTTGCCATGTACTTCTTCATCCGGTCCTTGGAGAGCTTCTTGGCCTCCATGTTCTTGGTGTCTTTCATTAGCCATGGATGCTGAAGGCATTGGGTGCAGTCCAGGCGGTTTCTGATGGAGGTAGAGATCAGAGGATTTCTGAACCGCAGGAAACCTCAGAAACCACCGGTTAGATCAGAAAATGAGATCACAAGGCAGAGCCTAGAGGCCAGGATTCCCAGACCATTCACCATCGTCAGGGCCATGGTGCTCTTCATCGTTCTCCTTACTTGGTCTGGGTCACACTGACTAGACCCAGCCCAGGTCAGTGTTAAGAAGGTCTAACACCAAGAAGGCAACTGGGGTCCTATGGTCTTGGGGTCTAGGAAGAGCAAATGCTGTTGGGTAGACACATCGGGGTTTGGTTGGTACTGTATTCCAGGGTGGACTCATTCCACTGGTCACATGAGGGCTGGAGCCCACAGAGGTCTAATCCTTCTGCCTCCGTCTGGAGGAGGGGAGAGCGAAACCCTAGGATAAAACCTCTGAGAATCACTGAACTTTCATGCCTTATGGTGTGACTGAATATCAGGTTTTTCCGGTTGCAATTGAAAGTATGTCCTACATATAACCTATGAATTATATGCAACTTTAGAACTACACTGAAACTCACTTAATCTTTCCTAAAGCTCTAGAGATCTAGAAAGATCTTAGGGCCACTGCCTTAATTGTAACAAGTCTAATAAAGCCTAGAGAGTCAAATGCTAACATACATAGAAAAATGATTGGAAAGAAGAATAACAAAATGGAGCAATATTTAATCATGGATTATTTAAAATGTACTATATTTTTCAAATCTTCTACAATTTACATGTATTACTTTTACAGAAAAAAGGATTTTTTAAAGTGCTGATAGGTGGAGATTTCCCGTTGAAGAGATGTTGGGCATAAGAGTTTATGGGAATTTAGTATCTCCATCTATCTGAATAAGATCAGCTCTTTGGTGAGTACATTTTAGGAGCACAGAAGGGCCCAATACAGCCTGTTACTGAATTAACTCAAGGTCAATGAGAAAATGAGGTGTATACACACGGTACCTCGTTTACCAAATCTTCAGTGAACAAAGCTTGATTGACAAAAGCCATCTTCGGACCAGAGTTACTGGGGGAGGTTTCCTTTTCCAGAGGCACCTTGGGTGTGGGGATCCCTCACATTGGAAGGGAATGTAGACCCCCCCACAACATTCCGATTCTCCTTGGGTCATGTTCATTTCTGATCTGGGCTGTAACAGCAAAAGGCTAAAAGACCCCACTGCCAAGGAGTGTGGAATGGGGCCTCTGGGGAAGCTTGGCCCTGAGAAGCTAAAAATGACTGAGAGGGGAGTGGGTAACAGGAAAACCAGACAGAGTTATGGAAGACACTGTCCAACGCTGCTCCTTTAGCTGCAACATTCCCCCCAGGGGGGAGCCAGCTGCAGCCTCACAAGGCTGCAAAGTCACCTAGGAACGCAGAGCCTCCTGCCGCCCTGGAGGGGCCACCCCTCCCCTTCTCCACTAGCATGCCACCCATGTCAGGGTCACCCCTCTGGGGCACGGCTGCAGATGCTCTCTAGGGTTGCCAAATATGGCTCCAAGCTCATCCACGCCCCCAGAGTCAGGCCCTGTCTCTTCTGGTCACCTATTTACAGAGTAGGTGAGGTGCCCAATAGGTGGGCAGGTGTTCTCACCTGAGACCCACTGCTCTCTTTCCCTGGGAAGCTCTCCCTCTCACCAGGACAGTCCTCTCACTGTCCTGCCACTCTCACTGTCTAGCCACTCTCACTGTCCACCTCCAGTCCCACCTCCCCACTCTAGTCTCCTCTGCAGCTCCAATCTCCATTTTTCCACTGAAACCCTGAGGGTCTGTGGGCCTAACCCTTTCCCATAGCCTGAGGCCCACACACTGGCCTCCCACTATCCATGCCTGTCCCATGTGCTCACCCACTGACCATGTGGGCAGCTCCAGGCAGCCCCAGGGGCCAGAAGTAGGGAAACTCACATTCTGTATTTTTGTGGGGGACAGAGATGGAGAAAGGAGAGGGCTGAGCCCCGTGGTCTGGTATCATAGACTCCCTTTGGTCAGTGTCGGAGGGTGCCTGGCCATATTCAGGCAGAATATGAAAACAAGGGAGATGGATATTAGTCATGCAGAACAGCTGCCCCTCTCCCTGCAATTTGGTCAAGTGTTGCTTTTTGAGTCAGGTGTGTGCTTCTAAAGATGAGTTTAGTGTTTAGCAACAGGGGTCTAGGAAGACATCTCCTCTCCATGCACACTTGGGCTGGGTCCCTCACTTGGCCTACCCTCCCCTCTTCAGGCAATACCAGGATTGACCCAGAGCTGGAATGGTAAGGAAGGAACCCCAACAGACAAAGGAAATCCCTGCCTCCTGACACCAGTGCAGGGAGTAGGGGAGCTGCAAAGACTGAAATCTCAACTCATTACTTCATATCTTTCTTCAGTAAGTTGCTGATGAAATCCTTGGCATCGTCAGAGATCTCATCGAATGCCTCATCGTCGAAGTCCCAGGTGGCTGAGGTGACATTGGCTAAGGTTTCATTATCGTTGTCACCCATGAAGGGGGAAAGGCCACTGACCCTGGGGAGACAAGAACAGAAGAACAGAGGATGGGACCACTCCCCGTCGCCAAGTGAATGCCGAGGTCAAAGGTGAGAGCAGGCAAGCTCCCTACACCCCCAAACTCATGCTCTGCTGGCTTTGCACCTGCCTTTCCTTCACCTGTGGAAAGAAAGAGGGTGTGGCTTCCCAGAGGCTTCTGTGGCCCTGTCTTTTCTCAGTCACTCATTGTACCTTGTTGCCTCTCGACACCACCTGCCTGTGAAACTGAGGTGGTGGAGGGAATTTGGTTATGTTTACAAATTTTCAAGTGGGTTAATAAACCCCTCTGTCCTGGTCTTCTGTTCTTCCCCATAGTCCAGGCTAGAACTTTCTCCCAGGCTCCTGCCCCTTCCCCATGGACCAGTCACGTGCTACAGTGATCATCACTGCACCCTTCTATCCCCTCTCCCACTTCCCTCTTCATACACCTTCCGTTCCAAGAAGAGGGCCCAGCACACAGGTGAGGCTCAACAAGTGTAGAGAAATTTTGAATCAGTCATGTTTGGGGCACCTGAGACATCTATGCCAAATTAGAAAGCTTCCCTGCATGGTACCAGGGCAGAAGAAAGAGCACAGCCTCTTTATTTGCCTCGTGCAATTCCCCTAATCTCTGTGTCACAGTTTCCTCCTCTAAACCAGAGACTCTGCTACTTAACTATAGAGTGGTTACCCCTTCATCATCATCAGTATCACCATGATAACAGCAGATAATTATTAAATATGTATTACGTGCCAGGCACTGGGTCCAGAGCTTAAAGCAGATGAACACATTGGATTCTAACACTGCCTTGTCACACAAGTGACTCTTATAACTTTGTTTTGCAAATGAAGAAACAGGCACAGCATAAGGTAAGTCACCAGACCAAGGATTCACAGACCGTGAGATCTGAACCCAGGCACCTCTCTCTTAGCTGCCACACTATCCTAACATTTCTACGGAGATTAAGCCAATTGCAGCGTTTGGCACTGTCACCAGGCCTGGTCCATGGTAAGGTGCCAGTCCGTGCCCAGAGATGTCACCCAGTTCTTCAGCATCACCTCCGCTGCCTCACCAGCCTGCGACTGCAGGAATGACTCAGTTACTAGTAGCTTAAGCCAAATACACTTTGGAAGGTCAAGAATCTCAAAGCCAAACAGACCAGATTCATGACTTCTTGGCCTCACCTCTGACCTCTGTGCACCTCACCTTCATACCAACGATCCACCCACTGTTCACGTTGACTGAGGGCTGGTCTCATGGGTGTTCCACCTGTGGAGTTGCCCAGAATCCCACCCTTACATGGGCCCCACGTTTGGGTTAGTGCTCTGCTGCCATCATCTAGAAATTCTTAGTAAGGTTCAAACATTATCCAGCTTTCTTCCTACAAAGAGCACATCTCTGGGATAAACACATGGAAAGTACACACAGCTTGTTTCAAGGACAATGCTCGACTTTTCAGTAATGCCGTTTCTGGGTGGGGGGGTTGTGACATTTAAAAAAATTATTTTGGGAGATTTTTTCTTTATTGCTAGAATTTGCATAAGGGATCACATGTCTTTTTATTAAAACAATAGTCTTTTTTGTTAAAAAATAAACCAGTCAACAAATACAATAATAACATTAGCATTAAAACACAACTCTTTACCTTCCTTCCTAGCCTTATCTAGTTTTTAAACCAATGAATGTATGTGGTTTTCACAAACCTGTAATCAATCTGAACAAGTTCTTGGATGCTTGACCTTTTTATTTGAAAATGATGAAGCTGGTCCTGCTCTGACCCCACCTGAGCTTTGTGAGAAGAGTCTGGGCTCTCGTCCCATCAAATTCTCAAGTTAGAACTTTACTAATGTCCCTTTTCCCCAATCCTTAGGAATTCATCATCATAAACAGTGTACTGACAGTTTCAGGAGCACATATTTGGCATTCAAGGGACCTCAGCTTATGAAATACACTCACATACGAACACTGAGCTTGGAAATACAAAACCCACTTGAAATATTGGGAGAAAGCTAGCCACAGGAGGAATCCTCTGGTGAAACATTTTATAAAGAGAATAACATTTTTGCAATGTGAATTATCTCACCCTAATCAGCATATTTTTGTTTTTGAATAATAGATTTTTGAGGATGACATTTTCTTAAAGAGAGAACCTGGTTTATGGTTTAAGAAGGCAAAGAGATATCACTGACATATCAAATATATATGGTCAAGTATACTCAGTCATGTCCCCGTGAAGGAAGGGTGGGAGTTTACCAGTCTCTGAATCTGCACAGTTATATGCTACTACTTTCCCCTCTGTGGGCCTCAGTTTCCCCTTTTATACACCGAGGGGATCTGGCTAGATTTCCTAGGGGTCTCCCAGCTCTTCCCGTCTCTGTGACCCTGGTGACCTATGCAAGCCCCATCAAGAGCAGCCTGTCTTCTTGCCTGTCAGCTATCTGCTTCTTCTCGTCTTTACATTTTCCATTTGATACAGAGGGGGGATGTCCTGCATCACTCCAAAAGATGGCAGGAAAAGCAAACAACCCTGCTGTGGAATGCTGAAACGTCCTCTTCTGCAAACCTCCTTTCCTAATTAGGAGCTGTAATCCTGCACAGATAGGTCTTAATCTCTGGAACGTTTGCAGTCGGGGAGAGCCTCTGGCCTCTGGCCTCTGGCGCTCCTTCTTTCTGGCAGCCCATCCATCTGAAATGCCCTTCACACCCTGGTTGGCTCCTCACCTGCCCGTGCCCCTGGTCCCCCCTGCTCCCCGCCCCCTTCTCCCTACAAAGGGCATACCTCTTGGATCGAACATGGGAAATAAGCACAACTTGCTGTCAAAAGCATTGTTCAAATTTTCAATAGTGCTGTTTCTAGGTGGGGAGACTTTGAAGGATTTTTAAAAAACTTTCTTGAGGAACTTTTTTTTATTGCTAGAATTTGCATAAGGAATTGAACATTTTTAATTTTTAAAAATTTTTTTAAAAAGTCATTATTTGTTAAAAAAAAAGTCAATAAATATAGTAACATTAGCATTAAAACACAACTTTCTACCTCCCTTCCTATTCTTATCTAGTTTTTAATTTTTAACCAATGGATTTATCTGGTTTTCACAAAATTATAATCGATCTGGTTAAGTTCTTGGATGCTTTACTTTTTCTTGACATATCATATACAGGGTTTTTACGTTCATTTTTAGTGGTCAGATATTAGTCCCTGTGCTGATGAGTCACAAAGGTCATAACTGCAGGGCATTCTAATTTCTTAATTCTCAATCTCCTTGCAGGAAACTTCACCAAGGGAATCTGATGCTCTCAGTGTAGAAGGATAGGTGAGCAGAGGGTCCAGAAATGCCTCTTGAACTATGCTTTCTCTACTTTTTTTTTTGAGTTGGAGTCTCACTCTGTCACCCAGACTAGAGTGCAGTGGCACGCTCCCGGCCACCGCAGCCTCGAAGTGCTGGGCTCCGGCGATCCTTCCACCTCAGCCTTCCAAGTAGCCGGAACTACTGGCGTGTGCTACTATGCCTGGGCTAGTTTTTGATTTATTGTAGAGTCAAGGTCTCGCCAAGTTGTCCGGACTGGTCTTGAACCAGCAGGCTCAGGCAATCCACTAGCCTCGGCCTCCCAAAGTGCTGGGATTACAGGCTGAGCCACCGAGCCTAGTCTACTTTTTTTTTTTAAGAGATGGGGTCTCACTATCTTGCTCAGGCTGATCTCAAACTCCTGGCCTCAAAAGATCCTCCTGCCTCGGCCTCCCAAAGTGCTGGTACTACAGTCAGAAGCCACTGCACATAGCATCTGTGTGGTTTTCAAGTGGTAGATAGACGACCCTGCTGTATGAGTGGCCAGCTAAGGGGATCACACATATGCCAACAGAACTATTGAATGGTTAAGAAGGAGTTTGTCTTTTTAGCCATCTGTTGGGAGAGTTGTGAGGCCTGGTCCACAGGAAGAGCTGGATATTGTTTTGTGCGATGGCCAAGAAAGCAGAGACCTGGGCTTTTGTCATGTTAACCAAGCCCAAGTCCCCAGAGAGCAAGTCCTGAAGGTGGTAATTAGATTTGGCAGGGGAACTTTGAGGTTGGAGATTGCAGGGCTGGAATCAGAGAGCATTTCTGGATTCAGCAACAGGGAAGAGAGAGGCACCCCTGGGCAGGGAAGGCAGAGGCTACTAGATACTAAAGAACCCTACCTACATCCAGACCCTGGTCTGAGGAGGCCCCCCTTGCTCTGGCACAGGGGGTCCTCCCCAGCACCTAACCCTAACCCTAGCCCCAGAAGAGCTCACCTGTCTCCCCACCACACACACGTCTTGTCTGTCCTGGCATTCCCTTGACCATACACACCAGGGTAGGGATGGATGCCAGCTCTCTGGACCATGACAGGTACTCAACAAACCAGCCGAAATGGGAAGTATATGTTGTTGAGTCCAGTCAGGATGATGGCAATGTGGAAAAAGCAGAACTGTAATTGCTGATTCGCTTTGGTTTGGGGGATGGGTGGGAGTGGAGAGAGTTTGGAGTAGGGATGAGATCAGGCACAGAGAAGAATTGTTTTGGTCTTCCCATAGGCAGTTAGGGAACACCAAGTCCAGGAGATAAGGGAGAGCGAGGTAGCAGGAGGAAGGTCTCATAAGAGGAGGCGGCTTGGCTGGGCCCGGTGACTCAAGCCTGTAATCCCAGCACTTTGGGAGGCCGAGGTGAGGGGATTGCCTGAGCCCATGGGTTTGAGAGCAGCCTGGGTAACTTGGCGAGACCTCATCTCTACAATTAAAAAAAAAAAAATTAGCTGGGTGTGGTAGCACGCACCTATAGTTCCAGCTACTTGGAAGGCTGAGGCAGAAAGATAACCAGAGCCCAGCAGGTCGATGCTGGGTTGGCCATGAGCATGCCAGTACACTCCAGTCTGGGCGACAGAGTGAGACGCCAACTCAAAAAAAAAAAAGAGGAGGTGGCTTTATGATTTCTTCCATATGGAAGCATGGTTCCAGCTCCACTGTACTCTCTTCCTGCAGAAACCACATTGGTACTGCTAACTTCAGAAGGTCTCCAGGTACTCAAGTCATCTGAGATCCCTCTTCAAGACTCCACCCGTTCCTTCCCTACCGGCCTGGAAACCCAGGTGGGCCAGTGCCTCCAGTGCCAAAAAGGAACTGCCCTGATCTCTGGCTGAGTGTGAGTGAATGAAGTCGGATCACCCTATGGTGACAGGGCTCATCACTCTCCCTCCCACTCCCTGGCCTCTCCATCTCTCGCAGGCCTCAGCAGAGATGGAGATCAGGAGGGTTCTCTGGTGCAAAGGTGGAAGTGGTGCTGACAGAGGCTGCCAGTCAGACAGTTAAGCACCAAAGAGAATGGGGCAGAGGGTGCCATGAGGGCCACCAAGAGCCTCTTCTGGGTGCCTCCAGCAGAGGCCCAAGGGTTCTTTATAGCAGGGCTTTAAAGGAAGCCATCTTGCTGACTCCAACTTTTGTTTTTGGCACCAGTCTCTTCCTGGAGCCCTAGCTTGGGAAACTCCCAGACTTCCATCCGCACTGTAAGAGCCAACGTGGAAAAGCCCCAGAGAACAGTGACTCACAGTGGGGGCCCAGGAGCCAGGACACTGCAGGGCTGACCCTGGCTCCTCGCCTGCCTCCTGGTAACACACTTTTCTACCTCCCAACACCCCTGCCTAAACACCTGCAGCATCAAAATGATTTTCTCCCCACATTACAAACACCCCCCTATTTCTTGGTCTTAGCTTTAAAAGTAATTTAGACAAAGTAGCACAGTACCCAAATTACAGTGCTCTTACACACACACGTACACATACACACAAAGTTTTGTTTTACAATCAAGTTCTCTTATTACCCTGTAATTCTAGTTCTAGATTATATGCCCAACAGAAATATATAAATCTGTTCACTGAAACACATGTACCATGTACCAGAGTACATGTAGACACTACTCAAAAGCCCATACGTAGAATGGATAAAACAATTAAATGATATTCACACAATGGAATACACCACATAACAGTGAGAGTAACCTCCAACAACACATAATAGTATAAATGAGTCCCACAAACAATGTTGAACAAAAAAAGCCAGTGTACATTTTTTTGTTTGCTTTAGCTCAAGAACACATAATACTAACCCATGACTTTAGCTGCAAGATTAACGGCTACACTAAGGACAGTAACCAGGAGGGGGTACCAGAGGACTCCGGTGTCCAGGCAGTGTCTGGTTTCTTGACCTGGGTAGAGGTTACTCGAGTGCTCACTGCAAAAACTTAGTCAGTGTTGGGTGTGGTGGCTCACGCCTGTCATCTCAGCACTTTTGGAGGCTGAGGTGGGAGGAGCCCAGAAGTTTGAGACCAGCTTGGAGCAACATAGAGAGACTTCACCTCTATGAAAAAAAAAAAAAAATCAAAAAAATTTAGCCAGGTGTGGTGGCGTGTGCCCATGGTCCCAGCTACCCAAGAGGCTAAGGCGGAAGGATTGCCTGAGCCCAGGAAGCCCAGGCTGTGGTGAGTTGTGATTGTGTCACTGCACTCCACCAGCCTAGGTGACAGAGAAAGCAACTCGAACACATACACACACACACACACACACACACACACACACACACACACACAAACACACATGTGGGCTTCCTTGGCCTCAGTCACCTCATCCCAAATGAAGATCAACTCCCTGCTATGACCCATCCCAGGTTTTTTCTGAGGCTCCAACAAGATCTCATGTGAAAATCTGTGGCTGCAAATGACCCCTAAGCTGCAGCGGTGGGAAAACCAGCTGAAGGGCAAACAGTAAGGCAAGTCTCCTTGATGACTGGTGAGGGACCCTGGGACCAAGCTGGGCCGCGAGGCAGGTGGGTCTACACAGAGTGAGCTGACCAAGGACTGTGTCTCCAGGGCCAGGTGTTTCCCCAGGGGTCAGAGATCAGTGTGAGCACGGTCCAGGCCTGGGCACCCCTGGAAGGAGTGGGCTGGGCCACTGCCCTGCTGTTCCATACTCAGCACGGGAGGCAGAAATGAAGCATCAGGTGCCGTTGTCATCTTTACTGGTCTGCTCCTTTCTCTGGAGAGGGGGCTGAGGTGGGAACAGGCAGGGAGATGCACACCTGGCCAGGAGTCTCTCCACTGATCTTGGGGAGGCTGTGGTGGTGGGGCAGGGAAGAAGATGACTGCCTGGGATCAGAATCCATGGGGCAGGTTCCACTGAGGGGCTGTCCCAACAGGCCACAAAACTCCTGAGCGTGTTCAAAAGCCACATTGCCCAAAAGTCACCTCATTTCTGCTAAAGCATTTGTAAACCCAGCTGTGCATCAGAATCACCTAGAGCCTTTTCTGACACTGGTGTCTGAGGACCCCAGGAGTCTGAGAAAGTATTCTAAGAGGTTCCTCTCAAGTTGTCCGTGAAAATGTTAAAGGTTTCCTTTTGTTTTGACAACAAAAATGTTTTGATGAGCACATACACATCTGCACCTCTGGGAGACCATCCCATCACTGCATGTGGCCACACAAACTCAGGGGCTGTCTCTGAGGCTAATGGCTATCTGCATGCTGAGGTTCTGGGGACTCCATCAGCAGCAAGACCCTACCAGAGAGTGTCCTTGAGCCTTGTTACTCAAAGTGTGGTCTTCGGGCCAGTACTGTTGGCTACTTGGGACTATTAGAAACTTGGAAGCTCAGGTCCCCCAACCTGAATCAAAACCCGCAATTTAAGGAGACACTTGGGTGATTCATGCATGCCAGCATTTGCAAAACCCTGGCCAGATCACCAGCCTCCCTGCTCTTTCTGCAGCATTACTTATTGAAATGCCTTCCTATTTTCCACCTCATTTCCCGATTCTAATTACTATATTGCTTCCTGTTGTCTGTTGGTCCCAATGAAGGCTTTATCATCAAAAATCAAAAGTGCTTTTTTCCTTTTTTAGGGTCTCACTCTGTAGCCTAGGCTGGAGTGCAGTGGTACAATCACGGCTCACTGCAGTCTCGACCTCCTGGGCTCAAGCAATTCTCCCTCCTCAGCCTCCCAAATAGCTTGGATTATAGATGTGCACCACCATGCCTGGCTGTTTTTATTTTTATTTTTTTGTAGAAACAAGTACTCGCTATGTTGCCTAGGCTGTCTCAAACTCCTGGGCTCAAACAATCCTACTGCTGCAGTCTCCCAAAGCACTGGGATTACAGGCATGAGCCACTTTGCCCAGTGAAAGTGTACATTAAGCAGCCCGTATACTGGACTTGGAGACAAGGCTAGCAGTTTGGAGTCCCCATACCCCCATCCCATGAGTATGGGGTGCTCTCCACTGAAGACAATGAAGATGCCCTGAGATCTGCCCCTGGGTTCCCGCCCTCCTTCTTTGTGGACCCACCTACTGCGTGAGGATATATTACATGGTGCCAGTCACATTACCCATCCTCCTGATCAAAGGCTCCAGGATGGCCAGGTTTGGGGACAGTGCAGGCCCAAAGTTGGGAAGTCAGTATGGAGCAGTCTACTGACTTGTCGGGAGCCCAGAGCAGGGTGGGCTGATGGGGCTGAGTCTAGGAGCTGTCCTCCTGACTTGGGGCAGCTTGGGGATCTTCTTATCAGAGCAACTTGAGGACCTTTCTGATTCAGGGAAGCTTGGGGACCCTCCCGTGGGACTCACGGTCCCCACCCTGTGTGCCCCAGGACTCACAGGATGTAGCAGATGACCCCAATGCTCCACATGTCTGTGGCGTAGCCGATAGGCTCGTAGTTGATCACCTCAGGCGCCACAAACTCCGGAGTGCCAAAGAGGACCTTCAGGGAGCCTGCGTTCTCTGAAACGAGGATAGAGAGTGATTAGTCACCAGCACATTGCGGAGCCAGCTCGTGGCGAGCAGCTGTCTGCATCTATATGTTGGCCCCAACCTGGGAGAGGCACAGGCCCAGGCTCAGCCCTTTGGGCTCTCTCCTTGGATGAGACACTCAGCCTCCTTATGACACAGGTGCATCAGCAGCCAGTGAAACCAACCAGCCGCTTACTCGCGCCAATGTCCTGAGCGGGGCAGGGAGGGGGAGATGAGGCTGGTAAAGCACCTGCCTCAAACAGTCTTTCTGTGCATCTGTCTCTCTCATGAGTTAGCTCCCTGATGCAGGGACTGTGACTCTTGCTTAATAACAATCTAACGTTTACAGACTCTGGCATTCACTACATCCTATGTGCTCTGTTCCCTGCATTACTAGGATTTGCCTGTTTGATATTCTCACCAGGCCTAAGAGGTATGTACGATGCCCGCACTACTGAGGACAAGCGTGAGGCCCAGGGAAGTAGTGATTTCCCCACCCAGTTAGTTCGTGGTGGTCAGGACTCCAACTAGGCTGTCAACTCCTTTCCTACTTAGCCACACAGTTGCACGGCTCTCTTCCATGGGCTGCCGGGAGGGAATGGGAGGAGGCCTCAACTCATGGTGGGGCTTCTCAGCCATAAAGGACCAGAGATGCCTGTTAGCATGACCTAACTGCAGGCACCTTGGGAAGATGCCAGCTTCTGGGAAATATTATCATCAGGGCAGGTGATAAACCCTTGGCCTTGGGCTGCACCTAACCTTGTCTAACTTTGCAGAGCCCATGTCCTCAAAGCATTTAACAGATCTCAGACTCCAACTCCTGCTCCTAAAAACCCTTCCTACTACATTTTAACCTCTTCCCAGTTCCCTCCATTCTGGTCCTTGGTGGACACTGCTATTCCCACAATATCTCTCACCGAAGGAACCTGGGCGCTGTGTTCCTGGGCTCTGACACTGCTGGCTCCTGAGGTTAGATCCTCCTTATTCGTTTAATTTATTAGTGGTTACTGTTCAAAGCCCTGTGTGCCATCCATGCCACCACTCTGTCCCTTTAGTAGGACAGAGCAGAGTAGGTTCATCTGCCCAGCATGGGGTGTGTTCTCATCGACTGTGCTGTCACCAGGCCGGTCATGGCCTGTGAGGACCTCACCCCTCACTTTCCTCTTCAAAAGCAATAAAGCCCCAACCAGAACTGGGCACACTGGGAGGAGATTTCCTGGGTGGCACTAGCTTGGCCCACTCCTTCCTGCATCTCCAGGGGGATGAGGTAAAGACAGGCTCACCCCAGGCCTGGGGTTTCTTCTGGGGACAGCAAAGCTGCTGTGACATCTAAGGGCTACAGAGGCAGGGTGGCCATGGGCAGAGTGTGAGGCAGACAGCCACTGACCAACATGCCTTCGGGCGTGAGTTTGAGGCCCTGACCGCCTCCCCCATGACACCCCTCCTGCTTAGTGCGGGAATAGCAGAGGCCCTACCAAGCACACTGCGTGGGGCCCAGGGGCCTTATGCCAAGCCCAGCCCTTCTGCTGGCTCACAGTGGGCCCTCCTGGGCTAAGCTGCCATGAACCTCATTTCCTAATCTACACACGGAGACTCATAAAATCTGCCCGGCCTACCTCACAGTGAGAATCAATGGGATTTTTAAAATGTGAAAATGCAGCCGGGCTCGGTGGCTCAGCCTGTAATCCCGCGCCTTTGGGAGGCTGAGGTGAGTGGATTGCCTGAGCCTGCGGGTTCGAGACCCGCCTGGGCAGCGAGACCTCATCTCTACAATAAATCAAAAAATCAGCCGGGCGTGGTAGCGCATGCCTGTAATTCCGGCTACCTGGAAGGCTGAGGCGGAAGGATCGCCGGAGCCCAGCAGGTCGAGACTGCGGTGGCTGGGAGCGGCCACTGCACTCCAGTCTGGGCCACAGAGTGAGACTCCAACTCAAAAAAAAAAAAAAAAAAATGTGAAAATGCTCTGGAAACTATAGTATGCTGTAGATTGTAGAGCCATCATCATCAAAATGAGTTTTGCTGCTAATGGCACCAGAGCAAAAACAAAAGGGGCTCACCATCATCGTCGTTATCATCATCCAATAAACAGCTAACACCTACGTAGTGCTTATTATGTGCAAGGCACTGTTCCTGTCACTGTAGGTTTATAAACACATTTGCTCCTGCCAACAAATCTTTGAGGTAGGTACTCTATGATCCTACTTTATAGACAGGGAGTTTGAGGCTTACAGTCACACAGCTAGGAAGTGGCAGGGGGAGGGTTTGAACCTGAGCAGGCTTTGTGGTCTCTGGCTTAACTCCGATACTGCACGCTGCCTCTAACACCCAGTGTGTGGGACGCAAACAGCCACTGCAATACATGGCGGTCACAACAGGAGTAGCGCATCAGCCTTACCTAGCCTTCTGGCCAGACCGAAGTCGATGAGCTTGATCTTGGTGCCTGTCTTGTTGACACACATGATGTTCTCGGGCTTGAGGTCCAGGTGCACGATGCCCTGCTTGTGGATGTACTCCACTCCCTCCGAGATCTGCCGCATGTACTTGATGCACTCGCGCTCTGTCAGCTCAAAGTCTTCGTCGATGATGCGCTCAAACAGCTCACCCCCTGACACGCTGCGGGAACAGGAGGTGGGAAGAGGACAGGGGTGGTCAGACCGCAGGTTCACGGAGGCCAGGCTGGCAGGGAGTCGGGCCAGGGGAGGCTGGGCACTGGGGGAACTGGCAGGGAATGAAAGTGATTGGTGCTTCCTGAGTCCCAGTCTTCCATCATGGGAGGAGGGTTGGGCCTCCTCGTTTCCTACTTGGGGGACCCTGCCCTGCACCCACAAATCTTCTAAGGACTCAGGGAAGCATCTAGGCCAGGTGGTTTCAGGTAGGTATGAACGGAGAGCTCCAGACACCATCTCCTTAGCAACAAGGGTGACTGCTGAGCAGTCTCTATCCCCAAATGACCATAGACGCCCAAGGGAACATTCTTGTATCTGAGCCATGACTTTTAGTCACAGGGAACTTAAATTTAAAATACAGCTCCCCTAAATATTTATTTGAACAACTAGGAACAGAAAAATGTCTTCAATAATAAGGAGCCCCTAGAATTAGTTGGCTATAGCCCATCATACCTATGGTTGTGATAAGCATGCACACTCTGGCTAAGCCTAGAGTATCAGTTACTTCTCCACCCACAACTAACTTGCCTCCTAGACCCCTTCTTTGCCCAGGCTGAAAGTAGAATCCTTTTACCTGGTTAGACTTTGGATCTTGGCCATGTCCAATCAATTCCATGTTTCTGTAGCCCACAGCCCTGTATCCTCTGCTAAGGACTGCCCAGGGCCTCAGTCAGTCAGCATACTGCCCTTCAGTGAAAACGCAGGGCCCCCTGCCTTAGTTACACGGGTTCTTTCTGTTCCCCTGTGCCAGCCCTCTGACTCACCTTCCTTGCTCACTGTTTAGCAAGTTAAAGCAGCTCCTTGGTAACTCACACAGCCCCCAGATATCTAGGCCCACCAATTGAACAAGGCTGGCTGGGCTTTGTTCTGGGCCTGTTCTCTTAGAACGGTGCTCCCTCTCCTAGGGCAGTGAAGAGGGGAAGAAGCTGAGTTTCAATCTTGTCTCTGCCTTTTATAAGCTGTGTGACTTCGGGCAAGTTGCTTAACCTTCTGAGCCCCAGTTTCCTTATCTGTCCCTTCCTCATAGAGTTGTTAGGAATGTAAGAACCTTTTGTGAAGTATCTTGCCTAACACACTGTAGGTACTCAGGTTATATTTAATTATTGTTTGACAACCTGTGGTGGGCCCAGGTGAATCTTGTCACTGACCCCTGTGGGAAGGAGGACACAGGGAGCGCTACAAGCCTAGCATCCCACAGCCTGTCGGCCACATGACAAATTTGGAAGGGCTGAGCTGGGAAGGGGCAGTCTGTGCCAGTGATAGGTGGGGGGAGCTAGAGCTGATGTTTAGAACCAACGTGAGAAGAAGGTCCCTGCACAGCCAGCAGGTGGCGCCTCTTGTTCTAAGCCCGCCACGTCTATAGCTCCCCATCCAGGCTCCAAGTCAAACTCTGATCTACATTCTTAGGTCTCAGCCAATTCTTACATCTCTGTGCCTCAATTTTTTCATCTGTAAGACTCAGATAAAAACAGCACCACCTCACGAGGTAGCTGCAAAGCCTGGATGAGTTAACACAGGTAAAGTGCTTAGAAGAGGGTTGTGCACATAGTAAATGCTCAGTGTTAATTATCAATTCCTATTTTAAAGAATTACTTGGGTGCTCTTGTTAAAGATATAGATTCCCAAGCTCTTCCTCTGTAGATTATCATTGAGATAATCTTGGGAGGGATTTGAGGATCCATATTTTTAATAAGTATGTCAGGCCATTCTTATGGTCAGACAAGTTTGGGAAATACTGGCTTACTACCATTCCTGCAAGGTCTGCTGAAATTTATGTCCTCTGATAAATCAACCCATTTCCCCATACGAAATGATCTTTCCCTCCCTAGGCATCTACCGCCTTGCCTCTGCATTTTTTGTATCGAGTCTGCCCCGTCTTAAAGTTGTTTGTGAAATGTCTGCAGAAGGTCTGGCTTCTGTCTAGACTCGTATTTTCATCTGACGATATCTGGCACAGACAAGGTGGGCCAAAAGGTTTGCTTTTAAATTTAAAAAATGATGAAAAAACAAGCAACCATGATTTCCAGTGCCTGTGGGAACATCCGAGGCAATGTTGGTTGAAATCTGAGCCATGGAGATAATTACTGCTGCATTTCTAGAGGTAACTTTTTCAGTGTAAATTTTAATAGGTTCAATCCTATTCAAACATATTTAACATATTTTGAAAATTGTTCCTATGGTCCACTTCCCAGGATGGAAGGGGTTAAGCAAGCAGGGTGAATGGTTCTGCAGGTTTCTTTCCAAAATGCTCAATGCTATGGGTGGGAAGTATTAGTTTAATAGTAATAAGTCTCCACCTACAGAGATGGGACAATGCCAAGGACCAAGATTGGACCAGAGGATATGTGAATGAGTAAATGTGAATAAGTAAATGAATGAATACCTACTGTTACCAGGGCTACCTAATCCCAAGGGATCAAATTTATTCCCAAACTCTAGACATTGGCCAGCCCTCATGGGCAGCCAGAAGGAATGGTGCTATCAGGGGACTTGACACCTGGACTCCTTGTCTCATGGCAGCCAGCTGGATGTCCTTTAATTAATTGTGCTAACAGTAGTACAAAGGTGAGATCAGTCATGGATGACTCAGCCTAAACTTCACATCCTCTTCAGTGCTCAGAGTCCCACTACCACCTGGAACATCCCGAGCACTTCCAAAAGGACAAGCCCAGGCTCCCAGCACAAAGGATCACCTGTCTCAGGACAACAGTTGTATGATGGGGACTTGTCAAGTAACCGGAAGTCAGGAAGGCTGAAGACACATTCATTCTTATTTCTTACTATATCTGAGGCAACTGAATTGAGGGCTGAGACCCTGGAATACGTTTTCATTCTTCCACAGCACCAGGCATCATCCTTCTCTTAATCTCAGCTTCTCCATCAAACAAGGAGAATAGCAAAGTACTCTGGTGGAAATCACCCTTTCCCCTCTCAGTGGTCGAGTCTCACAATGTCCAAGCTGGAAGGGATACACAGATGAAGTAGAAACCTGCTCCCTTTGTCTTCAGTTGACTGAGTTCCTGTCAAGAGGCAAGTTTCTTACCCCGAGTGTAGAAAAATCTTGTGGCATCTGGGCATGAAGACCTGCTCCTTTCCACGGGGGAGGCGCGGGGTGGAGGGATGAAAGCCAGACCAGCTGAAGCCTTGTTACGTTTTCTCTCGACTTTTTCCATCCAGCTTGCCAGCTCCCAATTCCTAGCTAAGTATGGTATTCTGCCCACTGGTGCTGCTGCCGGGCCTCACCCAGGAGGCCCTGTTCCCTCCTGCCCCTCCCCACACCCTCTCACAAACTTGCTCAAGGTTTAACTTCTAAAGATAAGACATTTTTGCACATGTCCTCACATGCCCATACTTCCTGGACTAAGCAACCCGTTGTAGAATAAATGTGAAAAGATGTAGCCCACAGGGCCATTGTGAGGGTGGAATGAATGAGGGCACAGACATGGCTAGATACTTCCTGAAAGTGGAGAGGAAAGTTTGAACTGGGAACTGAAAACATCATAAGATACAAATAGAAATTTTCTACTACTCTTTTATGTTGCATAAAATTGTAGAATTTTATAGTCAAAGGGGGAGTCTTGAGATTGAGTATTCTCAACCAAATACCTCTTCCTGCTGGTAGGATTTAACAATTACAAAATCATGACTCAATAGTAGCAGAAACTGAAGCCAGGCTTCCAGAATACCAGGAAGGATAGATTTGTTTTGCAACAGCTAGTTGGATGTTAAATGCTCAAAGAGTATTTTTAAGTGGAAAAAAGACCAGGATACAGAAAAAGTCAATGCGTCAAACCACTCACAATAGGTTCCCATTTTAAAGAACTGTGCTTTACACGCATTATTCCATTTAATACCCACAGATTCATGAGGAGGTGTTAATATCCTCTTTTATGGATAATAAGACACAACTGATCACTCATTTAAGGGCAAATAGCAAGTAAGAGACAGAGCTGGGATGTGAAGTAAGGTTCATCTGACTCAAGTCTTCGCTCTTAACCACTATTGCCTTTCCTAAGGAACACAATGGAAGAAAATACCTGCAGGCCAGAATGTTAATGGAATGAGGGGAGAGAAAAGACTAATATTGCATCCACACCTAAAGCCTGAGGATGTCTTAGTGGCCTCACAAGAATGCCAAGATGCTGATAGAGTCTTCTCCAAAGGACTGGGATCTCCAGGATTCAGGATGAGCAGTTCAAAGATGTTGAAGGCAATTTCACAATCTCTCTAAAAGTTTCAAGTGTACATACACTTGCTCCAGCACTCCCTCACTTGTGAAATTTATCCTATAGATATACACGGGCATGAGTGAAAAGATGTGTGTACAAGATTACAAACAGTGCTTGTTTGTAAAAGCAAAAGACCCAACCTCTGTCAAAAGAAGACTGCTTAACTAAATTGTGACATATTCACATAACAAAACCCTGTGGAGCTATGAGAATGAGGAAGCTCACTGGGTCTCAGTACGGGGCTACTCCCATAGCAATTTGCTGAAAAAAGCAAAGTATAGAATAGCAAGTACAATAAGATATCTTTTGTGTTAAAAGGCAGGAAAATAAGAATATATATGTTTATATTTTCCTAAGGAAACTCTGGAAGGATACAGGCAAAACAAATAAAACCATTTACCTTTGGTGGTAGAAACAGGGTAGAAATGAGACTTTTCACTCTGTATTTCCTTATATGTTTTGATGTGATTATATCAAATATTCAAAAAAATCAGAGTAATGAAACTCTTTAAAAAATATAGGTGCTGTGGAGGATGCTTGGCTTACCAATGCCAGTGTGTATGTTTAGATATGTGTATTTGTGTGTGTGTGTGTGTCTACACACGTGTACCATCAGCTCAGAGGTAAGGGAGGTAGAGGATTGGGATATAGAAGAAACAGGGATTCTGGAATAGCCTTGGGTGGAGGTCATCTGCTCCATCCCCCTGCCTTTGTACAATCAGCAGGGAAAGCGCTACTCTTTAGTGAGTGAGAAGTCAAGAGTACAAAGCAGGGTGGAACGGGCATGCGGAGGCACAGGAGACTACCGGGCAAGGGTTCCATCCTGTATTCTAGTCCCTAGCCCTGGGTCCCCTTGTTTTTCACAGGGAAGTCAGGAAGCTGCCCTGTCCCCCCTTGGACTCTAAGCCAGCCACAGGTGAGAATGCCCCTGACCAAACCAAGGAGCCTAGGAAATAGCTCTGGCCCTTTCATTGGGAGATGAAGGTGAAAAGAGTCAAGGGTCCTCAAAGATCTGCTGGTTTGTTATGGAAAGGAGCGTGGGACTGACCAGGCTGGGATTCAGTGGGTCAGGGCCAGCACTGTTGCAGACCTTCTGGTCCTGATTGGTTATCCCTGGCCATAGGACTGGTATCACACCCTTGCATAACACACCCCTGTCTGCAGGAATTTCCATCTTGGGGCAGAGTTGGCTAGGGTGGAGCAGGGGGAGACACATTTGGGGGCTCATGGGTCCACAATGTCTGGGCTGCTGGCAGCCGGCCACTCACATCTCCAGGACCATGACGATGTTGGCCTTCTCTTCGAAGGCATCCACACACTGGACCAGCTTAGGGTGGTGGAGGCAGTTCATGATGCTGATCTCCTGCCGGATATTCTCTTTCTCTTTTGCTGAATATGCCTTGAAGAATTTCCCAGCCCAGATTTTTCTAGTTTTCTTTTCTACAAGTCGAAAGACCTGTCCAAATTTCCCACTGCAAGTGAAAGGAGGAGGAGACAAAAGCCAAATTTAGTTTAGCTACAATATGGGTTGTGGGACAAATCTGGCCCGTCTCTTTTTTTTTTTTTTTTTTTTTGCGTCAGAGTCTCACTCTGTTGCCCAGGCTGAAGTGCAGTGGCACACCCACAGCCACCCTTCCGCTTCAGCCTTCCAAGAAGCCAGAACTACAGATGCGCGCTACCACGTCTGGCTAATTTCTTGATGTATTGTAGAGACGAGGTCTCACCAAGTTGCCCAGGCTGGTCTTGAACCCGTGGGATCAGGCAATCCCCTCACCTCAGCCTTCCAAAGTGCTGGGATTACAGGCTTGAGCCCCCACGCCTGGTCTCACCTCTTTTTATAAGTCAGGTTTTATTGGCACATGGCCCCATCCGCCTGCTTACATATTGTCTGTGGCTGCTTTTGTGCTACAGTAGCAGAGCTGAGTGGTTGCGATGCAGCCCTATGGCCTGTAAAGTCTAAGACATTGACTATCTGGTCCTTTATGAGAAAGGTGTGCTGACCCCTGTTGATCAATGAAACTCATGTCTAATGTTGACAAACCTACTCCCTATCTTGACTGGCAGCCCTTTCTTTCCCTCCTTGCAGGACCCATGAAGTTGGGTGGAGGTAACCCTTCCTCAGCACAGAGAATTACTGAATGGTTGCCTTCCTCGCACTGATGCCCTGGCAATAGCCCTGGCAATAGCCCAGGCAGGATCCTGCTTCCCAACGTGGGAGAGGGTAGCGGGGGGTTCCTTGACGGTGTGGACTCCTTTTACAGAGCTTCTACCAGGTTTGCATTGCTCCTTCATTTTCCAGAAACCACTGGAAATGCAAGCTGAGTCCCGCTCTTTTTTTTTCACCTCCTGCACTTCAGGGATGGAGGGTTGGGGGGAAATGCGCAGCTTGGCTGTGACTGGGTCTGGGGTTGGAGTCTGAACCCACGGGTGTCCTCCACACCCCAGGGAGGATCCAGAGTAAACAGTGAGGGACATGCTCATAAAGGGGGCTTGATGACCTCTGTGAATTTCAGTGGAGCACTAGGAGGGCATTGCTGGACAGCAAGCACTGATCAGGCTCCACTGACTTCCGTGGATCAAATGGAAGGGATTCCAGAGATGATCTGGTCCTGATCCAGTCCCACTTTAATCTTGTGCTGAGAACGGAGGCATGAAAAAGGAAGGACTAGCCCACAGTTTTTGCAGAGCCTGGCAAGTGCAGAACCACATATACAGCCTCACAAAGAGCCCCGAGTGAGGGATGCTTTCATGGGTCAGTTCCTCGTGAGTCTGCAGGAATCTGTTTGAGCAGGAGCAGAACCCAGGAAAGACAAGATGGCAAGGCACTGAATTTAACTGTGGGGACTGTGCCACCCTCACCCTGGGGGCCGGAAGGCAGCTTCCCATTCCACTTACGATCCTAGTCTCTCTTCGATGTCGTAGAAGTCAGATACTTTTTGTTCCGTATTGACTGTCACCGTCCGGTAATCGACTTCGGCCTCCTTCTCATCTATGGGTATGCATCAGGGTGAGTGTGAGTCATCAGATGCTCTCGCTCAGCCCCTTCCTCCCCAAGAGCCTGACCCAAGCACAAGTGGCCAGCACTTACCATCATCTGACACCTCCACTTCATCCTTCGGCTCTGGGGGGAGACAAGGAAGGACAGACAGGACATAGGTGAATAGTACCAAAGGCCCATGGAAAGCAAGATGTGCTGGGGGCCTTGCTAGGCCTCAGCCTTCCTGGGCACAAGACCACCAGGCCCAGAGTGCTGGGCATCCCCTGGGGCTGGTCAGCCCTTCCTGCAAACAGGGCCAGGTGCAGACTGGCGGGCACTGGCCTCCTCTCCCCACGTAGCCCCCATTCTCTATCTGGTCTCCTCTCCATCCTTTCCCTTCTAACCTCGTGGTCCCCAGATAAACCCTTCTCCACATGTCATCCAGTCCCTCTTGACTTTCAGACCCTACACACAACTGTGACAGTTCCTTCCTGCCCTGGCTCAAAAACCAGCAACTTATAACTGCTTTGAGTGTCAAAGCTATTTGTTGAAATCTTTTGTGGAATTCCAGCCATGTACCAAGTCTCTTGCCAGTTATGGTGGGCAGTCAAAACAAGACACACAGAAGTCATGATCTCTTTTCCCCTGAAGCTTATGATTTAGTTGGAGAAGTAAAAGCATATGTACATGAAATACCAATGACAAAGTGCTCTATAATCAAGCACATATCATCATGGTACAAACTGATATACCATGGAGGAAGGTGACACAAAGTGGGGCAATCACAGCATCAAAGCAATTATTCTTGGGAGAAACAGCCCTTGAGCTGTGTCTTAAATGAAATGCTGGACTATGATGAGGGGTAGGTGATCTCACACACATGAAGTCAGCAGGTGCTCGTGAGGTAGGGCCAGGAGGGACACAGCAGCCATGCTAGCTGCTCACGTGACCGTATCAGGAGTGCCACTGGGGTGTCCAGCAGAGCACATTCCACTCCAGAGCTCCAGGCCTTCCTTTGTGCCTTGATACAGGTTTGTCTCTTGACAACAGTACTGCTCTGGCCTTCTTGACCATGGTTAAATGCCTTTCTCTTTCTGGCTTCAGTTTCCTCATCTGTAAGAGGAAGGAGTTGTACCAGATGATTTTTAGGCCTAGAAGCAGGCTAGCACTAGATGCAATGCTCTGCAGTGTGCTTGGTGTTCTTTGGCCATGATCTAGGCAGTGTTCTGGCTGAGAGGAGGATGAAGGGAGGTTTCCTGAGGGAACTGAACAAAGACACGAGAGAAATCATAGAGTGAGAAAATGATTTCTGAAGTGTGTGTGAGAGTGAGTGTGTGTGAGTGAGTGTGTGTAGGATAGTGTGTGTCTGAGAGTTGGGTGTGTAAGTGTGAGAGTGTGGGATAATGTGTGTGTGTGTGTGTGAATATGAATGTGAGATAGCATAGGTGAGGATGTGTGAGTGTGTAAGTATGAGTGTGGGATTGTGTGTGAGGATGTGTGGGTGTGTGAGAGTGTGAGTTGTGAGTATGAGTGGGGGATAGTGAGTATGGGGTAGTGTGAGTGAGAGATAGTGTGAATGTGTAAGAGTGGATAAGACTTGGGGGAAAGAGCATGACTTGCTGAAGTCCCAGAGAGCAAGGCTGAGGAGAGGAGGGGAAGCACGTGTGGACGAGTATCTGTGAGAGAGGAGCAGAGTGGCCTAGTCAGACTCTGCCCCGTGGGAGAGGCTGTGAGCAAGCTGGGCTGTGCAGGGTTTGTGATGGAGTGTAGGCCAGGAAGGAGGTGCACTAGGCCCTGTAGGCAGTGAAGATCTCTACTAGGCTGAGGGCCGAACACATGACTGGAACCTAAGCAAACATTCTGAGGAAAAATAACATAGTTCCCATACAGGATAAGAACCTCTTGCTGAAAGAGTTTAGAGCCAGTTTATAAGCATGGGACCGGGAGCAGGAGAAGCTGTGATTTGTTTAGAGTTCTTAAAATGCTGCTGACAAAGTTTAGTTTTAAAAAACTAAACATGAGTAGGATTGGGAAGAATATTTTATCATAGCAAGGAAATTACCATGGAAAAATAAAAAAGGATGAGATAGACAAAGACTAAGACAAAGATAGAGTCTAGCTTATGATGTGTTAGTGGTGGGTTTCACAGACACTGCTGGGACGTGGACCTAACTGATCAATTTTTGTACATACATATTTATGAGTCAAGAGTGAATTGAGCCGGGCTTGGTGGCTCAGCCTGTAATCCCGTGCCTTGGGAGGCTGAGGTGAGTGGATTGCCTGAGCCCGCCTGGGCAACTTGGTGAGACCTCATCTCTACAATAAATAAAAAAATTAGCCAGGCGTGGTAGTGCGTGCCTGTAATTCCAGCTACTTGGAAAGCTGAGGCGGAAGGATCGCTGGAGCCCCAGCAGGTCGAGGCTGCGGTGGCCGGGAGCGGCCACTGCACTCCAGTCTGGGCGACAGAGTGAGACTCTAACTCAAAAAAGAAAAAGAAAAAAAAAGAGTGACACTGTCCAACTCATAGATGACAGGGATGACCTGAGAATCCTGCACCTGGAAGCCAGTAATGGAATCAACATTTAGGGAGAGTTTAATCATACTACCTTCTAGAGTGATGAACCCTCGGGTATGAAGTTAACACCCAAGAGAGAGAGCACAGTTCTTCAACCTACTGCTCTGGTCAACAGAATGCTCTCATGGGGGACCATGACCACTGGCTACAAGCAGGTATTATTACTTGATAGCACCTTGGGCATCTGGCTGGAAACCTGGCTGTTAGAGAGCCATGATGGAGCTGGTGCAGGTATGGACAGCCATAAGAGGGAAGGGTGCCACAATGAGACAATCAGAAATGTGAGACCTCTCTTGTTGGAAAAGAAGTCAAAAGCAGACATGATTTAAATGGAAATCATGCTGGACACTGTGGCTTATGCCTGTAATCCCAATATTTTGGGAGGCTGGGTGGGAGAATCGCTTGAGCCCAGGAATTCAAGACCAGCCTGGGCAGCATAGTGAAACCTCATCTCCACAAAAAATACAAAAATTAGACAGGCTTGGTGGCATGTGCCTGTAATCCCAGCTACTTGAGAGGCTGAGGAGAAAGGGTTGCCTGAACCTAGGAAGTTGAGGCTGTGGTGAGTTGTGATGGTACTATTGCACTCCAGGTTGGGTGACAGAGTGAGACCCTGACTCAATAAACAAACAAACAAAAAGAAATTACACAATTTCAAGGGTGAAATTTTAGGGTGATGAACTTTTTATCAGCTCATAAATACTGTACCGTGAGGGAACCATTTATTGTTCTGCGTTGCATAGCAGGAAGGCTATAAGTATATGGAACACACATATTGAGAGGTACCATAAGAATAGGAAATAAGTTTGATAGATGTTTAGGTTAGCTCAATGATGATAGGGTTTTCAAGGAAGTGAGAGATTCAAGTCAGTCAGTAACTGAACACCTGGCAGATGCCAGTCACTGCACTAGGTCCTAGAGACAAAAATCATCATATTTACTGCTGGGGAGACAAGACCCTCCGTCTTGAGCCCCTGTCTGAGGCAGTGGTTCTGACCTGTTTGGGGCTTCCTTTATTTCTTGTTTCTGTGCCACATTTTCTCTATGGAGCATGGAGACCAGAGTGTTCTGAGTGGTGGGTGAGAGACAGAGAGGAGAAGGCAGGCTTTCTCTGCCAGGAGTCAAGAGAACATTCTGTACTCTGCTAGTGAAGGGGCAGTGTGGTGCTATG
Source organism: Carlito syrichta (assembly GCF_000164805.1). Taxonomy (NCBI): domain Eukaryota; kingdom Metazoa; phylum Chordata; class Mammalia; order Primates; family Tarsiidae; genus Carlito; species Carlito syrichta. The sequence goes on from NW_007180264.1 coordinate 125,165, forward strand.
AGCCAGGAGGGTTTTTCCAATGACCCAGCAGCAGGGGGCCCTCCCCGAGGGCCTTGAAGAGGGCATCCAATTCTAGACCTGGCATCTCCTTGTCACTCTGAGCCCAGCCAGGTTTCTGGCCTCACTCATGAGCCCATACCTGCCCCTCACCTGCCTTTCTCCCTGGCAGTCAGTGCAACTGTTTTGCCCCTCCTGCTGATGCTCTGGTGGGGGGACTGAGATAATTCTTAGGAAAATCCAGCCCCTCTTTCTAGTGCACTGTGTTGCAATGCAACCTTTCCTCTGCAGGCAACTCGGATCAAGACTCTAGGCTAAACTGGCATGGTGGTGCATGCCTGGAGTCCCAGCTACTCAGGAAGCTGAAGTGGAAGGATCACTAGAGCCTGGGAGTTCAAGTCCAGCCTGGGCAACACAGTGAGACCTCATCTTAAAAAAAAAAAAATAGGTTCTAGGCTGCTATGTCCCCTTCCGCCTTTCCCTTCTTGTCCTATCTCCCATGTATTTGAGGTGTAAAATGATCACAGAGAAACGGTGAGAGACAAGTGTAGGAAGGACCACAGTTCAGTGAGCTGAGCTCTTGGTGAATAAAGAGCTGTAATAATGAGAAAGGTGACCACTGGTTTCCCATCTTTCCACTAAAGGAGCTAAAAGTGCAATGGGGGACTTCAACTAAACTTAAAAAAAATCTATTCAGAAGGTTAAGCGATCCAAGAGCTATGTGGAAAACCATTTGGAAGATGGTTATGACCTGTATCTGCATACAGATGAGTGTCTCGCCACCCTGGAGTGATGTTTGGGAGAACTGAGGGCTCAGGACCCTCACTCAGCACAAGTATCGTCTGTGCCCTGGTCAGAGCTGTCCCATCCCGTGGCCGAGGGCTGTTGCATGTCCAGTGGGCACTAGAGGGCACCCCAGTCCTGGAGATGACCTCTTCAAGGTGCTGCGTAGCTGTAGCCTGGGCAAAGGCTCTGCATCTCTAATGGTCCTGTGGGTTGCAAGGAGGTCCCAATTCTGCAAGAAGCCTCCATCACTGTTGTTTTGTAGCAACCGTACAGAACAAATTAGGATTAGGAGCAAGGATGGAGTGGATTTAAGAGTGAAAGCAGGACTGGAGTGGGACTGGAGTTCAAGATCTGGCTGGGTTGGGAGGTGCAGGGCTGTGTCAAGGTGATGGTTCTGTGCACTTGGTCTTGGGAGCTGTCAGTTTAGGGATCCTTGTCTTAGGGGTGGCTCTGCCATAGAGGAGCCACTAGAGCTGCATGGGGACCCCATGCTTTGTCCCCCACTGTATCCTCAGTGCCCACAATAGCACCTGGAACACAGGAAGGATGCAGGACACATGGTGAATGAATGTGGGGCTGGGGAGACACACAGGGATAGCACTATGAGATCAGGATGAAGCAGAAAACGAACACTGCCAAGGCCAAGGGCAGAAGCGGTGGCGATGGTGAGGGTCAGAGTCAATATCAGCTGGGCTTTGTGGAGCGAGGGTTAAACAGCACTACCTTTTTGATAAGACCCCACACCCCACTGAATCCACAGAAATTACCTACCAAGACTTGCTACTTGATCTCACCTAACTGCCAACACACACACACACACACACACACACACACACACACACGCACACACGCACGCACACACAAACATCACTTCTCTGAGAGCCATTTCCCTTTTCAGTATAGAGATGACCTACCTAGACTTATAACTAACAAACTTCTTTTTAAAATATTTTAAAAATTTATTTTATTGCTTAACAGTAATAATTGTTATTTAGAGACAAGGCCAGAGATCAGTGGCATGATCATAGCTTATTGAAAACCTAAAATCCTGGGCTCAGAGGCTCCCTCTGACTCATCCCCTGAGTAGCTAGGACTACAGGCATATGCCATCATGCTCGGCTAAGTTTTTTTTTTTTGAGTCGGAGTCTCACTCTGTGTCCAGGCTGGAGTGCAGCGGCATGCTCACGGCTACCACAGCCTTGACACCTCAGCCTTTCAAATAGCTGGAACTACAGGTGTGTGCCACTACAACCAGTTAATTTTTTGATTTTTATTGTAGAGATGAGGTCTCGCCAAGTTGTCCCAGGCTGGTCTCGAACCCGTGGGCACAGGCAATCCTCTCATTTAGGTCTCCCAAAGTTCTGGGATTATAGGCATGAGCCACTGTGCCCAGCCTCGGCTAAATTTCTTAAATAATTCATAGAGACGGCCTCTCTAGGTTGCCTAGGCTGTTTTGAACTCCTGCACTCAAGTATTCCTTCCACCTCAGCCTGGGATCACAGGAGTGAGCCACTGTGCCTGGCCTACTAACTGGCCCACAATAAGTACTTGAGCGGTAGTCCACAGAGGACTTTTGCTTGGGGCTTCCTTTTGCTTCCAACGTCCTTTACCCTGAGGTCTAATGCTTGCCGACTGTTCTGCCCACCCCCCAACCCCCACCC
>NW_007180264.1:127628-153801 GCF_000164805.1 Carlito syrichta
CCCCCGCCCTTAGAAAGTTCAGCAGTGAGTAGCAGCTTCCTATCTGGAAGCCCTGGGTGGCCTGGACCCCTTCTCTAGATTTCAAGCAATTTCAACATTTCCCTTTGTCTACTCCCAGCTGGGAGGGGCACAAGAGGGGAGAGAGGTCATTTGATTTCCCCCAACAAACATTTGGGCGTCACTAGTGGTTGGGAGCCCTGTGAATGCTGCGAAGAGGCCTAGGCCAGCCCAGACTGTCCCAGAGCTGGCAACCACGCCTCTGGGACTTGCACTATAGCTCTCAAGGACACCTGCTATTCATGGGGCTCAGTGGGTAAGGGCCACCGAGCACACAGCTGCTCTCATGCAATTGTCAAGTTTGTTTTCTGCTGGTATTCCCCTAACTTTCATTCTGGAGCCCTCATTTAATTGAAAGTAAAGTTTTAATACCAGTTTATATCTAATTTTCAAAATGAAAGAGGCCTCAAATTGGATGACAGCTTCCCTAGTGCTGAAGCCTCCAGTTACCTGGAGACTCCAGGTCTGCTCCCTCTCTGTCTCCTTTGGTCCTGAGTCTCCCACGATCTGCCTCTCACCTTTAAACTCTCCTCTCTCCAAGGGCTCTCTTCCCTTGGACTTCCTCGACCTTCTCCCTGCCCCCAGCCTTTTTTCTATCCTAAATTCACAGCATCCTTTTCCTGTTCTTCCCATGAAACTTCTTGAAATAATATTCCATGCTACTGGTCTCTCCTTCTTCCATTTAATCCTTAACCAGGGCAACCATTTTCCCACCCAGTTGAAATGCTATGGACTTTGATCTCAAAGATCCTGTGAAGCAAAGGGCTAAATCCAAAGACCATTCTGAGTCCTTCTCTCTTTCATCTTTATTTGACATTGGATGCAATTCCCTCTTTGCAACTTGCTCCCTCCCTTGTTTCTACGGGACTCCAGCCTGCTCTTGGGTCTCTCTCCCTTCTCAGGCCTTTCTCCTGGTCTCACAGGCTCCTTCATGATGGCATTGGTGTTGACCTTCTCTCCTACCCTCTTCTTAGCATGACTTCAATGATCAATTAAATACGGAAGAATCCCAAATCTATAGCACTAGCTTCCACCTTTCTCCTGGGTTCTAGACTCAACAGTCTGAAGATACTTCCCCTTGGATATACCTCGGATACTTCAACTCAATAGGGCTGAAACCAGACCTCCCATCTCCTCCCAGACTCTATTATCTAACCTCCAAGACCCTGAAGTCAGGAACCTGGAAGGTAGCCTGACCTCTTCCTCAGTCTAACCAAAGAAACATAGGCTTCGGCCAGACAGCTCTGAGTTCAAGCATCAACTCGCATTTACAATTCTGTGATCTTGGGCAAGTAGTTTCCCTGCTCTAAATCTCATTTCCCCTATTGTAAAATGGGGGTAATAACAGTATCTACTTCATTAGGTTATTAGAATTTATTAAATGATGCTTGTAAAGTGATTAACATGTTGGCATAGAGCAAGTGCTCAAAATGTTAGCCCAGATTAATCATAACAATAAACCTCTAATGGCTCTTGAAGTTGTGTTCAGTTACCCTAGCCAGGAACTAGAAATCATCTTAGACTCTTCTAATGTTCTCCCTCAATTCTCTACACAAAAAGTTCTCACAAATGGTTAGTTCTACCTCCTGCAAGTTTAATTTGTGCTCTTCCCATCACAGAGGCCCATTGGCATCCAAGCTCTGGCCTACCCTGCACACTAGTGCTTCTCAAGCATTCGAGTCAGGGGCTGAAAGTCTGCATTTCCAACACGCTCTAGGGATGCCAAGGCTGCTGGTTCACAACCACACTTTGAATAGCAAATCTCTGCGCCTTCCCTAGTTCTGTTCTTTAAAAAACAGAGCTAGGCTGGGCTCAGTGGCTCAGCCTGTAATCCCAGCATTTTGGGAGGCTGAGGCGAGTGGATTGCCTGAGTCCATGGGTTTAAGACCAGCCTGGTCAACTTGGCAAGACCTCATCTCTACAATAAAATAAAAAATTAGCCAGGAGTGGTAGTGTGCACCTGTAGTTCTGGCTACTTGGAAGGCTAAGGCAGAAGGATTGCCGGAGCACAGCAGTTCAACATTGGGGTGACTGAGAGCATGACACTGCATTCCAGCCTGGAAGATAGAGTTAGACTCCAACTCAAAACAACAACAACAATCCTCTCACTCAATCCCCTGCCTGAGAATCTCTGATAAATTTCACAATTTTACCTAACTTCCCTTTTAGTCTTATTTCCTCCTGTTCTATCTTATACAACATATGCCCTGGCCATACACAAGTGTCTCAAATGTCATACATTACCATCACTTTCTATTTTTGCTCATGCTATTTCCTCTGCATGGAACGCCTTTCCTTATCTTCCTGGTCTCTTAAAATTCTATCCCTTTCCCCAAGACCCAGCCTAAGTGTCATCTCTTCCAGGAAGGCTTCCTCAGTCTCCATGGCAAAATTCTCCATGTTTTCTGCTGTGTCCTCTTGGCTCTTTGTTTACACCACTATAATAGGATGCATCCCTTCTCATTACAGCTAGCTGTATACACATTTATTCCTTGTTTTGATTTTAAGTTCCTTGTTTTATCTTATGTCCCAAGTATCTGACACTGAGTAGACTTCAAATTGAATGCAAGAGAAGGAGGGAGGAGGTGGAGGGTGGGTGTAGGGATTTGAGGTCTACCAGAGCGCCTTCTGATTAACACACTGTCGACTCCTGGTGGCAGTGTGCCAAACTGCCGATTCAATGCTTTTTGAATGTTCGCATGTACTTATTTTAAGTGGAACAACATCATTACCTTGGAAATCAAGACCCCAAAAGTCTCTGCCAGTCATCGCTGATGTTTTCTCAATTCCTCTGTATCCCTCTCAGGACAGTTTCTACATACACAAGGTCAGTCACACACATTTCGAGTCAGTGATGAGGTAAAGGCAGCCTACCTTCAGGTTTCTCTCCCACCACTGTGAGTTCAGACTCCTGGCTTGGCTCACTGGTTCCATAAACATTGATTGCGCGAACACGGAATTTATACTCGTGGTCAGGCAGCAGGTCCTGGACATTAAAAGAGGTGCTGCGGCATGTGGCTAGTTCCTTCCACGTCGTGTCGGCAGAGTCCCAGATCTCGATGCTGTAGGACTGTACAGCACTGCCCCCGTCATACGAGGAGCCATACCAGGACAGGGTCAGTGAGGAGCTCCGAATATCAGAAGCACAAGGTGTGCCAGCTGGGGGGTCTGGTTTATCTGAGGACAGAGAAGCACAATGTCACCCAACCTCTCCAGAAGTGCAGGAAAAGAAAGTTTCTGAATAAGCTCTGTCATGGAGGAGAAGTGGTCTAGAGAACCCATGCTAAGGTCCCTGGTCCTGGCTCTTTCCTTTGTCTACACATCACAGTTGGAGCTATGTACAAACCCACCTGTACAGAAAGCTCATGTGTAGTTATTTGCTCAAAATAACTTTTTTTTCTGACTAGTTTTCTGGTCTATAAGTCATGATTTCCTGTACTTTGCCCAAGTCATAAACATATTTCTCAGTGTAAACAGATCTAGGAAACTGCCTAGCAGACGTGAACTGTTTCCCAGCCAAAAATGTTTTGAGAGAGCGTTCAGTGTGTGTGTGTCCTTCAGGCCCTAGGCCAAGGACCTATGACATAACTAGGGGTCTGCCTCCACTTTCTCTGGGACTTGGGAAATGCCTGCCCTGTCAAGGGGCAGCGTAGTGCAGTGGTTGAGCTTAGAAGTCAGACAGATTCAGGTTTGAACACATATCTGCCCTCACTCAGTAGCTAGCTGTTAATTGCTCTGTGCCTCAGTTTCCTCATCCATTAAATGTAGATTCTAATAGCACTTGGATCACAAGGTTATTCTGAGACGTTCTTAGAAAAGCAGCCAACTTGACTAGTCATCATTATTGCAAGAGTTTATTTCTAACTTTATGCCACATAGAAAATTACTCCTCCTCTACCTCTTTTATTCTCACAGGACTGGTATAAAATGAGATATACAGAATTTCAAAAGTAAACCATGATAGCAAATCACAGCCATCCCTGTGTAAGGGACAGAAAATGAGCTGAAGACACAAATAGGAAGTGACTCTTTTGACTAATTTTCTTCCAATTCAGATGTCCTGGGCTCAGCAAACGGTGGTGCTGCCAAACTTCAACTCAAGTTATGGTGGCCAGTGCTTTAATGAGGTTCTTCAATTTTGCTGATTTTGTTGGCTGCTTATCTGAGCAAAACTCTCCCATTTTCAGATTTAGTTTCTGTAGATATCTGTGTTCTGTAACCCTTCATCTCCTCCAGTGCAGTTTGAGTTCAGGAAACCTTACAAATTAGCAATTAAAACCATGCTTTTAATGTTTGTAACTTCAAGGTACCAAGAAGAGTGGAGAATTGGGCCAGTATGTTTATAGCTAGGCTTCTCCCAATTCTGCCTATTACAGATTAGGAGTAGTAAACAAAGGAAACATGAATTTTAAAAATAAAGTAAAATAAAAAACAAAACCATGCTTTTAAGCTATGTGAACTGCAGCGGATTCGAATCCAGTTTGCTTGACTGTCTTTCTAATTTGGAAAATGGTACTAATAGGTACCTACCTCTGGGTCTGTTTGCAAGCATCAAGTAAGCATATACAGACAGGTAAAATACTTGATTCCTACTATCCTACCCTCAGGAAAGAAGAAAGGTTAAAAGGAATTCCTGCAAGTGATCCTGTGTATATGGGGAGGGAAAAAATCTGTAGGCATGTATCTATATACATAAACATATTCATGTTCATAAGCATATTCATTCTCACTCCCTCCCCCAGCCTTGCTGATCCACATTCCAGCCCAGAATGCAGAGCCCAGAAATTGTCTATCCCCAACAACACAAGTCTGGACCTGACCCTGCGAATGATTCTGGGATTGTGACAGAGCCACTTCACAGTGTCGGCAGTCATGCCGGAGGCCTCCTGTGATGGAACCACTTTCACTGGTTGTTTAATATGTTCTCTTAGAAAAACTGTTTGTTCTGAGATATATTGGTCTTTTTAGAAACATTTCTGGTGTTGGCTAAGATGTTTATTACTCCAAACTCTCTTAGAGACAAGTGGGTCCTCTCAAGACCCAGCTAAGGAAGTAAAAAAGCCTAAAGAGGGATGAAAGACAGACTCACTGCTTCCCCCCAGAGAAGGCTGCCTGGAAACACGTGATTGAACGCATTTGGAGTCATGTAGGCTTATGCACAAATGTAGACACCTCCACTGAGGGATCTCACTTCTGCTTTGGTCAAGAAAAGAAAACTGAGAAATGAGGATCATAAAAGAGAGACTATTGTACCCTGTCACTGAAAGTTTGTAAGTGATATGTAAGTCCTGCAGCACATGAAAAAATGCAAAATTTGGGGAGGGGACTTTATTTCTAAGTGAAATTTTAATACTAACAAGGAATTTGATACCAAATTAAGGAGTTCAGAAAAGACCCATGTCTGAAGCCTTACAAGATTGGAGCTTCTCCCCACCCCCACCTCCACCCTTAGAGCCACCTGATGCTTTCTCTTCTTCCCAACCTACAGAGCGCCACATGGGGTCTGAACTAGCAAGGACTGAAAATCCTCAGAAAAGAACAGACATCCTCAGACAAGAGGGCTCCCATGAGCCTCTCCTCCACATCAAAGACACTTAGACTAGTGGGGAGACCCTGGGCACTGCCTGGCAAAGGAGACACTTCCTCGGAATTCTTCCAGGCCTCCCTGGAGACCTGACTAACAGAATGGGAAACTCTGCTGAGTCTGAGAAAAGGGTCTCTGATGGCATCAGCTCCAGGATTTTCTGCTCAGCAAATGTTCTCATTTCTGGGAAAACGGAGGATCTCATCTGCCAGCTTTCCACTAGAGTAACTGCCCTTGTGGTCTCTGTGCTTGCATGTTTGGAGAAGACCTGTGGCTGCGTCTAGGCTGGTTTAGATGTCCCTTCCCTGGGACAGCAGTAGCTGCTGGGAGGGTCCCCAGAGGTCATCTACCTGGATCAGTCTAGCCCTCAGTAGCTAAGGCACTTTGCTTAAGAATACCCCACCAGAGCTGGGCTCGGTGGCTCAGCCTGTAATCCCGCGCCTTTGGGAGGCTGAGGTGAGTGGATTGCCTGAGCCCGCGGGTTTGAGACCCGCCTGGGCAGCGAGACCTCATCTCGACAATAAATCAAAAAATCAGCCGGGCGTGGTAGCGCATGCCTGTAATTCAGGCTACTTGGAAGGCTGAGGCGGAAGGATCGCCGGAGCCCAGCAGGTCGAGGTTGTGGTGGCCGGAGCGGCCACTGCACTCCAGTCTGGGTGACTGAGTGAGACTCCAACTCAAAAAAAAAGAATGCCCCACCAGTCAGTGGCAGAGCCAAAAGGAGATTCCAAAAAGTCTCCCGACTCCCGCTCCAGGGCTCAGTACTTTCCAGGCTATCAGGCAGAATGAGATCAAGAAGGTATCTTGCTTAAGCCTGAGCCAAGCATTTTGAAGGAAAATCTTCTGCCTTTAAAAATCATGCAAGTTCCAAACTCAGGTAGTGTTTGGGGATTGTTGGATATTTGGAGTTCTCTCTACTTTGTTTTTCTCCTTTAAAGATATGCAAGGAGCCCTGTTTTTCTCGTGCTGGGTGAGTGATGTTAAGGAATCCATCTGGTGTGCTGCTCTCCCCCTCTCCTGGAGCAAGTAGCCCTCCCTCACTCCCCTTAGGGGCAGGAGCAGGAAGAGGCTCCAAGCACTGCAAATTCCTATGCTGCCTTTTAAAATATAATAATAATAATAAGTCTCTAAAATAGCTAAACATCACTCACTTATGCTAACTTAGGGAAAGGCTGGTTTTTACTGTTTAAAAAATAAGAGTCAAAGACTATCTGGAAACAAAGTCGTCCTTTAAAGAAATCCAATAAGGGAAGTTTACTGCTAACAAGTAGAACTTGTGTTAGTCTGACCTTATTTAGCTGACCTGTGAATGGATGCTTTTAAAATACTTGAAAACTGTCCGGAGCAGTCCAAACGATTCCTGTTTTCTCTCATTTATGTTGTACATCTACTTAATAAACCCTGATCAGACAATACACAGATGTCCCTGGAGAGGCACAGGTAAGTCTGCACTTAATCCGGTTTTACTTTGGACTGACTTTAAATTCACTGGCTCTGAATGAATGTGGCTTGCTGTGTCCATCAATGCAAGTCCTCATTTTATTGAGCAATTCTATTCTTAGCTCTGTGAGGGGGAGGCAGACAGAAAGCCCCGCTCTCCTCCATTCCATTCCCCTCCCAGGACAGCATTTAACATGCTGCTCCTGCCAGCTGGCGGGCAGCCATGCTGATGGCCCTGTCAGCACTGGCTGCAGAGAATAAGAAACTAAACCATAAAAGGCCAGAACTGAAGCCCGTGCGGTGGTGCTGGGGGAGGGGAGTGGGTGGCACCAGGAGTGCGTGGCACTGTGCGGGAGCTGGCAGTTGTGGGGGCAGGGCGTAGGGACTGGTTACAGAAAAGCTACTCAAAGGAGCTGACCTCACAGTTACCCAAGCAGGAGCAATGAGAGAGGACAGCAAGGAGAAGTGGAAACTGATGCTTGTTGACAGGACAAGAGTGTGGGGCCAAGTTAGTGCTTCAGGTACAGGTCTAAGTGTACTGGCAAACTAGATCACCAGCACCAAGCCCTCATAGGTTCATGGCTCATTGGGGGGAAATTTATTATTATTATTATTATTTGAGTCAGAGTCTCACTCTGTTGCCCAGGCCAGAGTGCAGTGGCACGTTCATGGTTACCATAGCCTCAATCTGCTGGGCTCAGGTGCTCCTTTGGCTTCAGTCTTCCAAGTAACTGGAGTGACAGGCAAGCACTACCACACCCAGATAGTTTTTTGATTTATTGTAAAGGTCTTGCCAGTTTGCCCAGGCTGGTCTCAAACCCCTGGACTCAGGTTGAGGGGAAATTATTGAAATTAGCATCCAGAGTCACCAAAGAGAGAAAGAGTGGGAAAAGGGTCCCTCTTCTCCTTTATAGACGAAAAACACTTTCCCCGACCCCTTAGCACAATGGCCTTCCCAGATCTAAAACTCCCAGCCTGAGAAAACAAGAAAAAAGGGGTCAGAGGAAGACAAAGGGAAAAGAGGGGAAATGGCACAGGATGAGGGACACAGAGACATAGCAGAAATGGAATATGGGATGAAGAGACAAGGCGGCAAGATGAACAAAGCAGGAGAGAAGGCAGGCGGAGAGAAATACTGGCCGTTGGGAGTGGGGAGTGGATACTGGAGTGCAGTCCTCTGTGAATTTCCTCTCCCAGGTCCCCTGTGTCCAGTGACAACACTCCAGGGGGCCTTACAGTACTTCCTGTCCAGGGAGTCAGGCCAAAGCCCGAGACTCTTCGTCGGCTCTGGTGACTGGTGTGAGCATGGCTCACTGGCCACCTCACTTGGCTTCCCACCTCTGCTTTACCCTGACCTTTGTCCTCACATCTTCCCTATTCACCTGGTTAGACATGGACTTCCTCTTCCCCAACTGCTTAGGGGCTGGAGGGAGATGCTGCAGGGCTTCTCAAAGTTCAGCATGAGAAAACTTGGGGGTAGACATTGACAACTCTCTGGCATATGGACAGCTGCCCAAAAGGCCTGCATGTCCCCCCTCAAGATGAATTTTTCAGCCAGGTTCCTTTACCTTTTGGGACATTCCATACTCACTTCACATTCCTGTGAGTGGCATCCGGAGGACAGATGTTTGGCAGCCCAAGAGCTAGTTCCCACTTGGACCCTGGTGTACTGTTACTTTGCTCACACCAGTTCTCAATTTCCCCTTGGTAAGGCTGGAAGCATCAGCTCTGTCCATCCTAACGCTAAGGTGAGGATACCAGATGAAGATAGGGGAAGAAAACTGCTTGGGAACAATGTCATGGGATTATAGGATGACAGAGAACGGAGTCAGGGAATCAGAATGTCAGAGCTACAAGAGACCTTGAGAGTTTTCCCCAACTTGCAACGTCATGCCTAGATCCCTACACAAGACAGATTCAGGGGAAGACTCAGCCACTATAGCCACATGAGCCCTGTCATTAACAGATCCCTTGGTTCTGTGTGCCCAAGGTTGCGTATTAGGAACACACAGAGAAAAGTCTAGCAAGCAGGGAGTCAAGTCAGGCTGGCACACATAGTTGAGAGATGTGTGCACTGCATAAAAAGGTGCAGTCCTTTCACTCTGCCCAGTGGGGCCCCTTTTTCTAATTTTCACAAGGTACCTATAAGCTTGAAAGCCAAGGTCAATTGGAATACCTACCCTGGTCTCGTGCACATGTTGAAAACACCACGTCAAAGGTTTCTATGTGCACAACACAGAAAGGCCCACAAATGCACAAGACACAGTCTACTCTTCATCCGTCTACTCCTCTGCCTGTTTGCTCCTCTCTGTCCCAAGTACTTGCCACATGAGGAAACAACTTGCATCTGGGCATGACCAACAGCAGGAGACCAGCTATTTTGATGTTCCAGGAGACAGTGGCCCAGGGCATGAGAACAGTGATTAGGAAATAGAGGAAAAAGTGAACTTGAGAATCAGTCTGGAGATGGACTCAACTGAATACTGGGATGATGTAGGTGAGAAGGACGAGGGAGTGGGGTCAGGATTAGGAAGTGACGTCAGAAGAGCAGTCCCAGCAGACTACTGGGATATTGGGGGTGAGGCCATAGGAACTGGCGGGTGCCAGGGTGGGTGAAGAAGCGGAATCAGAGTACAGACTTTCCCACTGGAGGGTCTGACCATGATAAGAGAGAGAAAGAGAAGGTAGGTGGCCAGAGTGAGACAAAATATTGCAGATGTTATACACGTCTGTGCATTTGGCTAAGATGGTGACATTTATAGGCTGCTGGGAGGAAGCAGGAGAGAAAAAGAGGTTGAGGTCCTGGGATTGAGAGCATAGGAGAAGGAAGCAGCCACAGTGGGAAAAAGGCAGGCCATCCCCAAGAGCCTGGAGGGTGGAGTCAGGATGGGGACAGATACAGACACAGGTGTGGTGGCCAGGAGGCTGAGCAAATTCATGCCTCATGTGTCATGTTTGTCACAGAGGCTACAGGCTAAGGCCTGCAGACAGGGGAACTTAAGGAGCAGCTACCACAGAGAATTGGAGAGGGTGCTGGCCAGAGGCAAGGAAAAGGCTTTCTGACCAGCACTGACCCCCAGCTGAGCCTGGAGGTCAGGAGGGCCTAGCGGTGAGCCTGGAGGTTGATGTGATTTTTCGGTGATGCCCTAACAATCAGGCATAGTAGCAGCGAGAGAGATCAGGTGATGAGGCCCTGAGGCTCACACGTACTGCGTGGGGCCTTGCTGCCTTCCCAGTACCCCAGCCTCCATGCCATCTGACCCCAGACTCACCCACGACAGTGAGGTTGACCTGGGCCTGTCTGCTGCCCAGCTTGTTTTCCACCACCAGTGTGTAACAGCCACAGTGCTCCTGCCGCGCGGCCAGGATGGTGAGCTTGCTCCCGTTCTCACTGTTCTCCACCTTGATGTGCTCGCTCTCCTGGATCTGGGGATGCAGGGTGGAGCAGATGCTGCAGCCTTGGGCCAGGAAAGGGAGGGCGGGTCCTCCCCACTCCCTACTGCCTGAAGGATGCAGCTGACAAGCTGTGGGGGGCTTGGTCTCATCTGGACGCTGTGCGCCCCCCTAAGGCCCCTCCTCTCCTGCATCCAGAGCCAAGCCTCTCTGAGGGTGCCCAGAGATCAAGGGTGGGCAGGGAGGATGCTAAGGGTGCTAAGCAGGGGCAGGGAGGATGAACGGTCTCAGTTTAGGAGCATTCCAATCTCCCCTCACCCCTCTGGGATGGGTTAATAAGAGAACACATCTGAGTAAGGTCATTCACAACGCCCATCCCAGTGGGTTCTAACTCTTCAGGGCAGTCCAGAGCATAACCACTTGCCACATGTCGCTGTTTAAATTTTAATTAAGTGGAAACCATCCAAATGTCCATCAACTCATGGACAAATAAACAAAATGTGGTCTATCCAGACAATGGGATATTATTCAACCATAAAAAGGAATTAAGTATCAATTCATGCTACAACATGGATGAGCCCTGAAAACATTATGCTAAATGATTTTTAAAAAGCCATATGCAGAAGATGACATACTGTATGATCCCATTTATGTGAAATGTCCAGAACAGCCAAATTCATGGAGGCAGAAAGTAGGTTAGTGGTTGTCAGGGGTTGGGAGAAGGGAAGGAATGACTGCTAATGGGTCTGGGGTTTCTTACTGGGGCAATGAAGATAGTCTAGAATTAGATAATGGTGAAACTTGCACAATCTCAAGAACATACCAAAAGCCTCCGAGATGTACACTTAAAAAGGGTAAATTTTATGGCATTTGAATTATATCTCAACACAAAACTGTTATAACAATTAAATTAAAATTTGAAATCCAGTTCCTCAGTTGTACTAGCCACATGTCAAGTACTTGGTAGCCCCATATAGCTAGTGGCTACCATACTGGACAGTATGGACACAGATTATTTCTACACTGCAAGCATTCTGATGGAGCTGTGACTTGGCTAAATGTCTCTGAAAATGAGGAGATTTCATTTTATTTCAGACAATAGTAGCCCATACACAGGTCACAAATGTGCTCTGGGGTGCTAATATCTCACCTCCATCTTTTGAGACCAATTCTACTTTCTTCCCTGGTAATACTAGCTTCTCATCTTTGGTCCTAGGATAATTGGAATGACTTGGAAACAGAACAACAGGGAACTCAGAATATCTTTACACCTTCTGCAGAGTGCCAGCCCACCATGCCGGGGTCTCTGCTGCTCATGCATACGAGTACATGCTACCAACATGAGGCCAGCGGAACCACCAGGCACTTGAAGGTCCTTTCAAAGCTGGTTATTTAGAAATTCAAACACTTCCCCAGAGGAACCATTAATATGAACCATAGCTAGCTAGATTTCTGGGTCAGTAAACCAAAATTCTATTTGCCATGCAATTTATCTGTCCAAACACTCAGATTCTCTTTAGTCCCTTCAGCCCATGGCAAGTTTAAGCTGTTATCACAGACAGGACTCAGTGGAGTGGCACAGAATCACAGAAAGCTCATGTCGTCTGAGAGGTTATCTTAGGTCATTGGTTCAATCTTCTTGGTATCTAAACCAGATGGGGGCTATGAATGGTTTTGAGTTTTTCCTTCATGCTGTTCTCTACTAGAAAAATTGTCTATAAAGCAGGGGTGATATCCAGAAGAAAAGGCTCGTGAGAATTCAGGTTTGGTGGGTGGATGATGGATGGGTTTCTAAAGTGATGCAGGGTGAGGCCATTTCCATTTGAGCATTTCTCATCCCTTTTGGCCCTGGGGCTGTGTGGGTTGCTCCTGGGCCACTTCCGTCCACAACTGACCTGCTTTCGGAACTTCATCCAGGTACAGGTGATAGGCTGGGTGCCTGTCACTTTTCCAAACAGCTCCACGGACTCTCCTGCGCGCACCTTTTGGTCCTCAGGAAACTGGATGATCTGAGGGGGCATCATTGCTGAGGGAGGAGGGGAAGAAAGTAAACAAGAAAGAGGGAGCCTCAGACATTCTGATCTCATCTGACACGGTCCATCCACAGTGATCTGTCGGCTTCTCTCTGACTTCCAGAACCTTTGGCTCAGGCTGAGGCCAGTGATCCTTGCTCTAAAACATCTGAGCTTATGTACCTGCTAGGTTTGTTCACCTCTTTATTCTGTTCTCCCTCAGAAGTGACCCACACAATTTACATGGCATAATTCTCCACTTATTGGTTGTCTTACCATTTTTTTTCAGTCGATGTCCTAACTTATTATTAATTACGCAGCACCTTGCCTTCTTTTTTTGTGTTGGAGTCTCACTCTGTCGCCCAGACTGGAGTGCAGTGGCCGCTTCCGGCCACCGCAGCCTCGACCTGCTGGGCTCTGGCGATCCTTCCGCCTTAGCCTTCCAAGTAGCTGGAACTACAAGTGTACACTACCATGCCCGGCTAATTTTTGATTTATTGTAGAGATGAGGTCTCGCCAAGTTGCCCAGGCGGGTCTCGAACCCGCGGGCTCAGGCAATTCACTCACCTCAGCCTCCCAAAGGTGCGGGATTACAGGCTGAGCTACCGAGCCTGGCTGCACCTTGCCTTCTAACCTCCAGGTTAACCTCCTGGCTGACAGGCTTGATATCACATCCTCAAGTGTCTCAATGGAAAACAGACAATGGCTGAACATAGAGAGCAGAGTGCAGAAACAGCACCCAGAGGGTCATCTACACAAAGCAGTGGGAGAGGGGGAGGGACCAGGCTGTGTAGAACCATGTCATGGAGCAAATTCATGCAGAGCTTGAATCAGGGTTAGAGTGGGGTGCCTCCTGGGACCACATACCCAGGTGGTCAATCTAGAAGGTAACGCAAAAACCCTTAGTGGTAGATGATTCTTTTGTCCCCAGATATTGATGCAGTCAATTACCTGCCTTTGGAGGTGTCTTGGGGGCGGGTTTCTTCTTCACAGTAGCATCACCTGAAACCAAGAAGTTCACAAGTTATTTTCTGTAGTTCTGTTTTTCACAAAGCTCCTGATCCCAGGAGGATGCAGTCTTGCCCATTGGCCCCTCATCCAGGGAGAGCCCTTACTTGAATATGTCTTTCCAGCAATCTCCTTGCCCTTCCACAAAGACAGCCTCACAATCAAATAAGTATCAGTTCTCAGGGGACTTTGGAGAGGTCCCTGGAGCCTTTAATGAGATATACACTCTCAAAATTGCTTAAACTCCCATAGCCCTATTCGAAGACGATAATCTCAAACTCACTAACTACTTGCTCACCCTAACTTTCAGGAAACTCAGAAAGGAAATTATGTCAGATAAACCAACTAAAATTAGCCTTTGGTGTGGATCCAAGGGTCTCAGGCTTCCTTTGGGTCACATACTGTGGACTAGTGGCTTTCATTTTTAAAAAATGGTTGTTGAATGGATGAATGAATGAAAGAATGAATGGCCTTCTCCCTATGCTCATTTCCTCCAAATAACTCAAATAAGAAAAATGACCCAAACAAGAAAGTTTGGCAGCACAAACCTATTCATTTGGCTAAATAACAATATGATGCACGTGCAAAAATATCCTCTACTATCTTCATGATTTGTTTTCCTATTTCTTTGGGTCTTTGCTCCAAAGTCATCTAACCTATTTATCCCAGTGAAACCAAAACCTACATGCACACAAACACCTGTATGCACATATTTAGAGTGGCTTTATTTATAATTGTCAAAAACTAGAAGGTATCTAAATGTCTCTCAGCTGGCCAATGGATGAACTGTGGTACCTTGATACCATAAGGAACAAACTACTGATACACATAATGTGTACAAGTCTCAATGACTTATCCTTCTTTCCTGCTCAGAGAAGCCAGACTCAAAAGGCTACGTGTTGTATAATTCTAGAAAAGACAAAACCTTAGAGATTGGAGAACAAATTAATGGTTGCAAGAGGTATAGTGGGGAAGTAGCTGACTACACAGGGTCACAGGGGAATGTTTTGAGGCATCGGGGTCATATCTTGGCTGTGGTGCTAATAACTTGACTATGTGAGTTTGCCAAGATTCACAGAATCATGTACACTAAAGGGGGTGAAGTTTACTGCAGAGAAATTATACTTGAATACAAAAAATAAGAAAAGTCACTTCACCCATGAGGTCTTCCCTAATTACCCTATACAAATAGCAGCCCCACCCCAAGTAACCCTTATCACCCTTATACTCCGCTTTATTATCTCCCCCATGGCATTTGTCCCCATGTGACAACAAACTATATATTTATTTTCTGCTCTTCTCCTCCCCCTAAACTGTAAGTTTTTGGAGGGCAGGGGAACTTTCTTTGGCTCACTGCTGCATACCCAGTGTGTCTGGCACATAGTAGGCACTCAATAACTATTGGTTGAATGAATAAATGGATTAGTATTAATCATTATTCATCCACATAGTTCACCTCTGCAGATTAGGGAGAAGCAGTGCTATATCCTGGCTAGGATGTGGAGTTGCTCTGTGACCACAGGCATGTTCACTAACTTCTATATTATGGGTTGCACATTTCAACAATGAGAGGAGTGCTGCTACCCAGCTGAATGCCCCAGGGGGACTGCTGTGAGGCAGTCATCCCTGACAGGAACTTCTGAGATCACAGAGCTCAAGACTACTGGTTAAGTCTGGGGTGAGGCCTGCTTCCACCAAGTTCACCCTGGCATTATCCATCTGTCCATTTCCATCTCTAAAAATTTACTGAGAGCCTACTATGTGCCAGGCAAATATCAATCACTACACACTACTAACTGGGAACTGAGGGGAGAAAACACAACAAATATAAGACATCAAGGCTCAAAGTCTTAAATGTCAAGATGTGTGGTCCAAAGGACATGTTTATGACAACTGGCAACAAATGAATAAAGTCAATAAATTAGATGATAGTGTTGTATCAGTGTTAATTCTCTGTTTTGTGGCTTTATAAGTGATTATTCTTGCTGGGTGCAGTGGTTCACACCTGTAATCCCAGCACTTTAGGAGGTAGAGGTGAAGAGGATTGCCTGAGTTCAAGGGTTCGAGACCAGCCTGGGCAACTTGGCCAGCCCTCATCGTTACAATAAATAAAAAAAAGTTAGGCGAGGCATGGTGGCTCACACCTATAATCCCAGCACTTTGGGAGGCCGAGGTGAGAAGACTGCCTGAGCCCACAAGTTCAAAACAAGCCTAGGCAACTTATCTCTACAATAAATAAAAAAAATTAGTCAGGTGTAGTGGCGCATGCCTATAGTTCCAGCTACTTGGAAGGCTGAGGTAGAAGGATCGCCTGAGCCCAGCAAGTTGAGGCTGCAGTGGCCGTGAGCGTGTCATTGCACTACAGCCTGGGCAACAGAGTGAGACTCCCACTTAAGAAAAAAAAAAGAGATTATTCTTGTTTTTAGGAAATACATATGGAAGCATTTAGGTGTAGAGGGTATCATATGTGCAACTTACTTTCAAACTGTCCATATAATGTGTGTGTGTGTGTGTGTGTGTGTGTGTGTGTGTGTGTGTGTGTGTGTGTGTGTGTGTTAGAAGTAGGGGGAAGAGAGAGAGAGACACAGAGAGGAAGAGAGACACAGAGAGGAAGAGAGACACAGAGAGGAAGAGAGAAAATATGTGAAAAAGCAAATATGATAAAATGTTAACATTTGAAAAATCTGGATGATAGGTATATAAGAATTAAACTATTTTGGCAATTTTTCTGTAAGTCTGAAATTAGTTCAAAATAAAAGTTAAATAGAAATTTAGTAAAAAGGATGTGCTATCGACAATATGATGTGGCTATTCAAATGAAGGAGAAACAGAAAACACTTCAGGTTGAGATGGTTAGTGGCAAAGAGGTGGGGCATGGGATGGATCTGAAGGCCAGAGAAGGGAGAGGAGCCCACAGGTAAGAAACAGTGACCAAAAGCTGAGGATCTAGGTGATGTTTAGCAGAGGTTGGTCAGAACATAAGGCTGATATTAGAAAGCAGTGGTGTGAAGATGGTTTGCAACTTTAAAGAAAATTTAAAATTCATTTCCTCATTCATACTAGTCACATTTCAAGTGCTCAATAGCCATATGTGGCTAGTAGCTATCATGTTGTGCAGACATAGGACATTTTCATCATCCCAGAAAGTTCTATTGAACAGTGCCAATCTTGAATGTTCAGTCTGAGAGCTAGGCTTTTGTCCTGAGTGAACAGTGAGTCCTCATACAAACAGTAGCTAGAGGACCCCAACAGGTCTTCCCAGCTCTTGAGGGACAGATATCCAATTACGAGGCAACTGCCATATCTTGGAAGGTACTGGTCAAGATCCACGCAGAAGAGAAGACACAAATAGAGACAGAGAAGAAGTTAAAAGAATGTATGTGCCAAACAAGTGGTAGGTACAAAGATTACTTTGAGATTTATTGCTTAGATGCCTGGGGAAAATCATATTGGAGGAAGATGGAATTGGGAGCAAAATATGAGTATCTTGGCTTGAATCTATTTGTAGGTTAGAAGCCCAGGATCAGAATTCTAGAGAGAGACTGATAGAGACTGCAAGCAGAAGATCTCAGAATAAAAAAATGCAATTATAAAGGAAACTGTGAGGATGAGTCAATTTTGGGGGGAAAGAGATTGTGATGAAAGATGAGAAGGGGCCAGGGCCCGATCCCAGGCGATGCCCACGTAGGAAGCTAAGATGAAGGAGAGGGCTGTGGAGGAACCCCGAGAGCAAGAGGAATGTCACCACAAACAAGGGTGGAGGAGGATGGATGCTGGGAAGAGCTCCAGGTGTGACCAGTATGGAGTGATGGTGATACTGGAGAGGCCAGGCTCAGTGGGACAGCCTGGTCCAAAGTCACTCCAGAGGAGATTTTCAAGGAAATGGGGAAGGGGGGTCAACTAGGTAGTCAAGAATTCTGGAGGTGAAAGGACTAAGATAAACAAGGTAACAGAAGAGGATGTCAAGCTAAAATTTCTTTTGAAGTGAGAGAGAAGAGAGAAGAGGACAGGCTAGAAAGCAGAGGGCTAGGATTTAGTGGGAGAGCAGTATGCTAGTGGGGAGAGCTCAGAGAGCAGAATCCCTTGGAAGGGAGACCAGATGGTAATGGGATGCCAAGTCCTGCCCCTCTTTGTCCATGAATGTTGGGAAGACAGAGCCTCACAAGGGAAGAGGAAAGGGCTTCTACAAGAGGTCAGATTGATCTCCTCTGGAGAGAGAAGACCATCTATTCAGAGGAGCTACGTGGAGGGAGGGCTGCTGTGATGGGCTAAACTGTGTCTCCTCAAATCCATATGTTGAAGCCTTAACCCCTAGTACCCCAGAATATGACTGTACTTGGAAATAGGGCCTTAAAAGAAGGAATTAAGTTAAAGTGAAGCTATTAGGGTGGGCCCTAATCCAATCTAAGATACTAAGGTGACCTTATAAGAAGAGATTAGGACACACACACACATACACACATGGGGGTTGGGGGGTGCAGAAGGAGATAGGGACAGAGAGAGAGAGGAAGGGAGAGACACCAGACAAGCACACACAGAGGGAAGACCATGTGAAGACACAGGGAAAAGACACCATTTACAAGCAGCCTCAGAAACTTTGATTTTGGACTTCTAGCCTCCAGAACTGTGAGACAATAAATTTCTAGTCCATGGTGCTTTGTTAAGGCAGCCCTAGCAAACTAATGTAGCTGTGGGTGGGCCCCAGCGGGGGTGGCAGTGGGTAGAAAGGAGGTTGACAGTCCCCAGGGTGATGAGCCAGGAGTTAATAAGGAGGTGGAAGCAGCACAGCATGAAGTCAGGGGACCCCAAGCCCCATCCTACACTTGGCAGTTCTGGGTAAACCTATGAGGCTAGATGCAGCGTCCTAACTAGTATCTATCCTTCAGTGTTACAGTTACATAGAATTGAAGGCCAAATGTTTATTTTTGTGCTATAAACTTGGAGCTACTGCTGTTTAAATTGTTAGCATTTGAAGCTGGTTTGGTTCCTCCCAGTAAAAACAATTTTAAATGTTAACAATGTTCTGCATCCTATTCTATACATATTTTATAGGACCATCTGCTGAAGTTCATTAATTGTGTTCTGGGCTTACACTGAAAAGCAGAGTCACCTGATTCTGACACCGGCTTCTCAGAGGGAGTTTCTCACTTGGTTCTTATCCCAACCAAACACAAGCAGGGCACTTCACAATGTTTCCAAATTGTGAAAAAGGAGATGGAATCTCATAAAAGTCAGCTGACTTGTTGAGTTCATAAAACCAGATGTGGTCAAGCTAGAAATAGGAGCTGGGCCTCCTGCCGGCTGGGGTACAGCTGCTTTCTCTTGTTTCTTCCTTCCTCCAGATGCCACTCTGCTCCATACCCAATCCAGGCTTCTGAGACCCTTTTTGGGACCCTTCTTGGTCCTTTGCAGCACTGCAGAGGTGGCACAGGCACTGGAGCTGGACTTGGGTTCAAATACTGCCCTGTCATGCCCTAATCTGTGTGACATAAAGCATATGATGCTTCAGTTTCCTCATTTAAAGAACGTGGGAGGGATAATACAATTTGTTGTAAAGAGTCAAGCTACATTGTAAAGAGAACATAGTATACGGTGCACACTCTAATTCCCGTACCTCTCCCACTCACCCCTCTTCCCAAACAAACAGACTCCCAGAGAACTCTTCTGGGAGAAATTTGGTTCCTTTGACTATTTAGTGTGCCACACTGTTGATCAGTTCAGCTTCACGCCCATGTGGAATCTCTCATGCTGCGCCTTGTGTTCCTTCCTCCCAATTCAGGCCCTCGGTAGAGATAACAGTCTGCTGGCCTAGGTGCCCAAACTCTTACTTCTCCTGGGCTCACTAACTGGTTTCCGCTCCTCTGGATCCGCCCTTCTTATTGTCTTATCATTCTTGTCGGTCCTTTGTCTGCTATCCCCTTCTCTGACACCCCAAACATTCTTCACCAGCCATTGTCAGAAAGGGATGTCCTAGAAGGGAAATAAAACCCAGCCACCTTTGCAAACCCACGATGGCTACCGGCTGCAGGGGTGGGCAGGGAAGGCAGAGCACCCTGCCCTCTACTCGAACTGCCCCTCTGAGGAGGGACCCGATCACCTCTCCCAGGCAGTCAGCCCCAGGCAGTATACCTCTCCTGGCATAGCACTGCTCCCATGCCCCAGAGAATATCACTTGCTGCAGCTCTTAGAGTTTCTCCATCCATTCACCTCTCTCCTTTCTGCATCTTCCCTGGAGCCAGATCTCTCTCCTGAGCCCACCACCACACATCGTCTCCCGGGAGATATCAAGCACATATGGCCAGCCCAACATGTCTGAAACCAAATCCAGGATCTTCTCCTCAAACCCAATCTTTGTCCTCGTTTCTCCCAAGGTCTCCCTCCCTGCCCACATCCACTCACTGATGCCTGTTGAGCCCATCAACTAAGCACCTTCTCAGTCTGCCACTTTGCATATTCCCATCATCACCATTTGAGTCCAAACCTCACCACCTCCTAGGCCTCTGGTCCTCTGTCTCCCATCACATCTGTCACCCTCTGGCCCAAATGATCTCTCTCCAATGCCCATCTGATGCCACTCCACTGTCTAAACTTCTCTAATGGCTGCCCTGTGTCACTCAGGATCAAGTTTGACTCATTTTGCATGGTCTTTGGGATCTGTCCCTGCCTTTCACCTCCAGCCTTCTTTCTTGCTGTTCTCTCTTGGGGAACACCCTTTGTCATGCCCTCAATACTCGATATTAGTGGTTCTCAAAATTTAGTGTATATTACCATTGCCTGGAAAACTTGCTATACACACAGGTTTTGGGCTGCCAGGTTCTGCTGTTGCTGCTGGTCCTGCCCCATCTTTACACTCTACATGGAACGTCTTTCAGTTTCTGCAACACTAGGCTCTTGTCTTCGACTCTTTGCACATGCAAGTCCCTCTTCCTTTGATTGGCTCTTGTACATTTTTCAGGCAAGTCCTAGCTCATGCATCACTACTGCCAGGCTGGGTTTGCACCACTCAGAGGTGGTTCCCTCATAGCGTTGCCATTGCAGAAACTTGCCCTCAACACTCACACGCCACAGCAAGCTCCTGAAGACAGAAACAGAGTCCACCTTCTGTGTCCCTGTTGCCTAGTACAGTACCTGGCACATGACTGATAAATGGCTGTTAAAGGAATGAGCTGAACCCCTAGAGATCTCTGTTAACTTGAGAATTCCCAAGGAGTATTCCACTCCAGCCCCAGGCTCTGATGCTGAGAGGTACAGCCCTGGGGCTTCAATTCTTGAAAAGAAGTCTCTGCTCTGTCACCTCTTGGGTCAAACCTCCAGATGCTGAGTCTTCTACTCTTGAAGGAGACTGAAGTTAAAAGAAGGGAAGCAGCCCAATAAAAACATCACAGACCAAGGCATCACACTAGGAAGTCTCCCGGGAAACCTGGAGCAGAGCTGGGGAAGCCAGTCACCCAAAGATCTGGGTAGTCCATTTCTTGTTTCTCCTACAGCCAGCCCAAGCCCTAATCCAGTCCTGGCCTCAGGTACCTTCCCTCTGCCCTGGGAATACCCTCACAGAAGTTTCTAGACTGTTCATTCTGAAGGCACCTGAGTGCTTCTCTCTCAAACACAGAAAATCAGCATGGCGGAGACCAGAGTACACGTTTGTAAGACATGTGCAGAGTCTGAAGGGAAGTCTCACAGAGTCCACAGGGTCTGAGACAGTGGAAAGTCAAGGAGAATTAGGGAGCTAGCTTCACCAGCCTTGGGTACAGGGAGGTCCCTGGATCTCTGCCTCTCTGGGGACATTTCCCTTTTAGGTAGTTAACTAAAAATAGACATTAAATCCTTCACAATTCCCAAAATCAGCATTAACTTTCTGCCAAAGACTCCTGAAAGGGACTCAGGCTGGGTTAAGCATGGAGTGAGCACTCACCCCCCTGAGGCTGTATTGGAGCAGGTGGGTGGCAGGGCACCTGGGATGGAAGGCTGAACTTCACTGCCCCATGCCCCATGCAGGTTCAGGGCCCTGCTCCCCTCCTGCACACACTAGCCCCCTTCAGTATGTCTTTACAGACTTGTGGAGAAACATTGGTCGTTTTCCCAGAACTCACATCTTTGGGCCAATTTCTTATTCACCTCCCTCAAAGCAAGGGCTGTCATACAAGAAGATTCCAGAGGTACATTGCTCCTCTTGTTATTGCAAACATCCACTCCCAAGCCTCCAGGACACAGAATGTCAGGGTGGTTGTGAAAGAGGCCTCCCAGCAAGTCTGGGCCAGCAGTGCTGGTGTTGCTTGATGGGTGCCATCCAGGTCCTCCTGGTCCTGGGGAGGACCCCTCCAGCCATTTAATTGGGTTATGGGAGACACTGGGAGAACTGGGAAAGGGGCTAGGAAGAATAGCCTAGTAGTGGAAGTCACAGGGTCATGCATGGATTGGGGGGTGATGGGGTGCTAGGCACTATTCCCCCTCCCAGACCCATACTTTGGTTGGGAATAACTGGGAATTGGTGCCAACTTCCAGAAACTCCTATGTAAATACCCCAGCTTCTCTCCCAGAGCCCCACATCTTCCACGGTCAGGCCAATCTTGACACCAAATCCCAATCTCCCCAGTCTTTTCTTCCGGCTTTTGGAATCCTATCAGTATTTCACATTCCCCATGATCTGCAGAGGATGGTCAAGAAGAAATATCTGATCATGCGGAAACCCTGCAACTGTTTTTGACACAACTTTCAGGTTGACACAACTTTCAGTTTTAGAAAGAGACACATACAGGAGGCCGAGGCAGAGATATCTAAAAGTATCATAATCTGGGATGGTCCAAAACAACCAGTGTCAGAGATGAAGCTTAGGCCAAGGCCAGGCACGAAATGTAAAGCGATGTTCCACCTGCATCATCCCTAAATCATGGAACCATGGTGGAGGCAGGGACCCTTGAAGCATAGGAAGTCATAAACTGGTTTGAAAAATCAAATATTTTATATAGACCTACTCAAGGATCAGCTACTGATGTTTCAGAGATAGACAGGATTTGGTTCCCGGCCACAAGCTGTAAAAGTCCCCCCATGGGTATTCGTTTATCTCTTTTCTTATACAGACTTACAGAGTCTGATAGGAGAAATCCCTAAATCTGTTATCAAACTGGCATCACCTCATCTGTATGTCTTAAAGCCTTTTCTTAATTCCTTCATGCAGGTAGCATGCTTGTCTCCCCTTACACAAAATTCCCAAGAGGCCCACTGGCCATTCAGATCACTTCCAGCTAGAATCCCCTAAGACCTGGTCCTTATGCTGAAGGCCTTCTTCCTTCAGGACATTTTTTTGCTGCTGTGTGACATACACTGTTCTTGCTGTAGCTCTGGACTCCCTCACATGTCAGATGGATACCCAGGAGAGTGAGCTGGATTCACCTGAGCTGTAGCACTGTCAGAGAGGGGAAAGGCCTGGGGTCAACTGGAGAAACTCCCCATCTGACAGATGAGGAAGCCAAGGTCCAGAGGGACACAGGCCTTTGACCAAGGCCACAGTTTAATTAGTGGGGAAACTGAGACCTTCATCTCCTGCTCTCTAACCCAGGAGCTTTCCTGGTATGTCTTGTGCCTGAGTACTATTCTAGAGCCGATCCCAGCAAATTGGCATCTGTAGGTCCAACTGGGGTGTCCTTGCCTCCCCAAACCCAGTCAGTTCAGACAGAAGAGTTTCTGCCTGGCTCTGTACACTTCTTTTCTGTTCTGTCTTTGATGGAAGGAGAAGAACCACTGGGGGCTGGAGGGGTAGATGAAGAGTGTTGGGTGTGGTTTTAAATTCCCATCAAGAGGAGAAGAAGATAGCCATAAAGAACATTACTGAGACAATTGACAAAAATTGAATGTCAACTCTGCATTGATTAAATAACAGTATTGGTTCAATATCAGAGTTCTTGATTTTAATAATTACATTGTGGCTATGTTCTGAGGAGACACAATAAGACAGAGGTCAAGGGCATGATGTTTCCAATTTGGTTTTAAAAGGTAGGTATCTATCCAAATAAATGAATGTATATATACATAGAGACTGATAAAACAATAGAACAAAATGTAAACAATTGGTGGGCTTAAGTAAAGAGGAAACAAGAACTCCTTGTACTATTCTTGCAACTTTTCTGTAAATTTGGAATTATGTCAAAATAAGTTAAAAAACAAAATTCCCTTCGAGAGGCCTACAAGAAACAAACACCCGACAGTTCTCGAGATCCAGGGAGGCATGCCAGCTGCTGCCCTCCTTCTCCCTCAGTTCTAATGGCAGGTAGACCTCTGCAGTCCTGCCAGCCAGTCCCCCCTCATCCTACTGCCCTCTGTGAGCCAGGAGGTGCAATGCCCAGCCTTGTGTGGACATCACCAAGCTAGCCATAAGACTATGGTGAACACAGGGTCTAGCAGCAGGAACATAGACCAAGGTTGGCATCACAGTTCCATACTTCCATATCACTAGCAGTGATAACATGCACAGGACAATTTAATTTTCTTTTTTTTTTTTTTGAGTTGGAGTCTCACTCGGTCACCCAGACTGGAATGCAGTGGCCACTCCGGCAATCCTTCCGCCTCAGCCTTCCAAGTAGCTGGAACTACAGACGTGTGCTACTACACCCGGCTAGTTTTTGATTTATTGTAGAGACGAGGTCTCACCAAGTTGCCCAGGTGGGTCTCAAACCCACGGGCTCAGGCAATCGACTCACCTCAGCCTCCCAAAGGCACGGGATTACAGGCTGAGCCACCGAGCCCAGCGACAATTTAATTTTCTAAGGCTCAGTTTGCTCATCTTTAAAATGGGAACAACAACTCTATGTAGCATTGTTGAGTGATTCAGTTGAAGTGACATAGGTTGAGCACCTCAGATGCTGCCTGTTGCACAGGCGCTTAGTAACCTCTGGTTTTGGTTAGCAACTGACCTGATTCAGGGACCCTCACAATTTCCACTTTAACATCTGTGCAGTTTCTCCCCTTATCCCCTGTTTGCCTCCCCTCCCAGTCAAATGTTATCGTTCCTCTTCTATCATACAACTTAAACTATATTCCACTCCTCCTTCATAACCTGGTTCAGAGTTTTCCTCAGCCTGAAATCTTCCCAGAGTACCCCCACCTCCCTCCTCTATTTGTGCATTGGTGTCTGGAAGTTTTGTCTCATCCTGTCCCTTGCTTGGGTTGGGGCAGATAAACTGGGCTTTCCCTCATGCTCCTTGGTGCTCTGCAGTGGCAGGGCTCCCAGGGCACAGTATAGGTGAGTGCTGTCCACTCTCAAGCTGGCAGCTCATTCATAGGACTGAACATTCTATCTGCGGAGGAAAGGGGAAGGGAGGGTGCACCGAGAGGGATCTGACCACATTCTGTTTGATGAGAAAACCACTCGACCTTCTCTCAGGAAAGGTGGATTTCCTCCTTAGATTAGGCCCTTTTCAGTCCTTGACAAAAACAAACACACACAGAGGCAGATCACTCATGGAATCAGAAGTGACTGGGGCTGGGGATGGCAATGCTAAGAGAAAAAGACAAGTTGTGGAGGTGCACAGACCACGATTCCATCTCTGTGGTGAAAAAAATTCAACGAATGCATTTGCAAATATATATAAATGCACATGAAAAAGTACCTGTGGATATATTTGAGGGTGAGTGGAATTGGGGGTAGATGAAAGAGGACTTTCACATTGTACTTGGTATATTTCTTATTGTTTTATTTTTATTTTTTTGAGTCAGGGTCTCACACTTGCCCAGGCTGGAGTGCAGTGGCACAATCACGGCTCATGCAGCCTCGACCTCCTGGGTTCAGGCGATCCTTCTGCCGCAGACTGTCTAGTAGCTGGGACTACAGGTATGTGCCACCAAGCCTGGCTAATTTTTTAAAAATTTTGTAGAGTTAAAGTCTTGCTATGTCACCTAGACTGGTCTCAGACTCCTGGCCTCAAGCAATCCTTCCGCCTTGGCCTCCCAAAGTTCTGGGATGACAGGCATGAACCACTATGACTGGCCATACCTGGTATATTTCTATACTGTTTAAAACAAATAAGAATGTGTGCATGTATAATGTATGTAATTAATAAACGACAAAAATTATCCCCAAAAGGGAGAAAAAAACTGGGGGTGCAGGCCTAAAAGACTCTTCATTTCCCATCTCTGGGCAGCCGCCTTATTAGGAGGCTCCAGACGTAAAGCCCCAGGGTATCC
The DNA here is from genome assembly GCF_000164805.1 of Carlito syrichta. Classification (NCBI taxonomy): domain Eukaryota; kingdom Metazoa; phylum Chordata; class Mammalia; order Primates; family Tarsiidae; genus Carlito; species Carlito syrichta. The sequence continues at coordinate 153,300 of NW_007180264.1, forward strand.
CTTAGGCTCCCAAGGTGTGGATTTCTGAAAGACAAGAGTGCCAGGGTGTAAGCAAGCGGAGAGACATCTGGAACCAGCCTGCTCTGCCCTCAGTCTCCCGGTAACAGGTCTGGGATTATGGGGGCTGGGTGGATGGTCCGGCACAGGGATATGGAGTGGGCATTACATACATGGAGACACATGCTCCTGTTCTTTTGAGGACAAGAGGTCTGTAACTCCAACATGGAGGATCTCCACAGAGTGAAATCCCCTTCCAAAGACCAGCAGAGCCTACTGGAGTTAGTCCAGTCGTGAGTGTGGGTATGAATTTTCCGGGGAGATGAAGCCCTTGCTGCCAGCCCCACTCCTCCCCCACTAAATCTGACTGTGAGCCGGGCTTGGTGGCTCAGCCTGTAATCCCGCGCCTTTGGGAGGCTGAGGTGAGTGCATTGCCTGAGCCCGCGGGTTCGAGACCCGCCTGGGCAGCGAGACCTCATCTCTACAATAAATCAAAAAATCAACT
>NW_007180264.1:153833-176568 GCF_000164805.1 Carlito syrichta
CAGCAGAAGGCTGAGGCGGAAGGATCACCAGAGCCCAGCAGGCCGAGGCTGCGGTGGCCGGGAGCGGCCACTGCACTCCAGTCTGGGCGACAGAGTGAGACTCCAACTCAAAAAAAAAACAAACAAAAAAAACCCAAAATAAATCTGACTGTGCCCCGTTCTCTGCTTCCTGCCTCCCCACCACAGAGTGTGTTGCTCTCCTCCTTAAGGTGGCCGAGTTACCCTGAAAATGTTGATACGAAGGATCCCCCTGCCCACTCAGGTCAGTTCCACACTTAACAGAGGCAACAGGGGAGACTGCTTTCTGTTTCTCAAGTCCCACAGGGCAGGCACCAGGCTTCTCTCTGGAACAGCTGGTGTCCAGCGTGACTGCACACAGGATGACTTGGGAGCTTAAACAAATACTGAAGTCTGCCTCCCACCCCTGAGATTCTGATGTAATTAGTCTGGAGTGCAGCCCTGGGGGCAGTGGCTTAAATGTTCCCCAGGTGAGTTTAATATCTAGCCAGAGGTGTGAGCAGCTGCTCCAGACTCTGACAATGAGGTCTTGCCTAGGGTTTCCACAGCTTTCTGTTCTCCAGGGCAAAGAGCCCAGCTCCCGCTCTGCTCATGGTCTCCAGCTTGTTCTTCTCTCCACAGCTCAGTTCCGACCCCACTCACCTCCCTCAGGATCTCATTGGAGTGGCCATCGACTTCCGGCCCTACACCTGCACTGCAGCTTGTCCTCCTCCTCCATTTCTTCTGCTCATGTTTCCCTGCAACTAGTACAGCATGGGTCCAAGGAATACTTTTGGAAAATAAAATGACTAACCCATTTTACTAGGTTTTTCTTAGTATTATTTATGCATTTCCCACAATGTATTAAATGTCCATACTTGATCATCTGAAGTTCCCCGTTTTGATTAAATATCCATGAGAAATTATAACTCCAATTTGGTTGCCCCAACATAACTGAAAACTGAGTACCCCAGAGGGCCTGGTTGGTGTAGGTTCAAGGAACTCAAGCTCATCATTAGAAAGATAAATATGTTGATTTAAAAAGAAGAGGCCAAGCGTGGTGGCTCATGCCTGTAATCCCAATACTTTGGGAGGTTGAGGCAGGAGGATGGTTTAAGCCTAGGAGTTTGAGACCAGCATGGGCAACATAGTGAGACCTCATTTCTACAAAAAATTTAAAAAGTAGCTGGGCATGGTGGTGTATGCCTGTGGTCCCAGCTACTTGTAAGGCTGAGGCGGAAGGCAGAAGGATTGTCCGTGCCCAAGAGGTTGAGGCTGCCGTGAGCTGTGACTGTGCCATTGCACTCCAGTCTGGGTGACAGAATGAGACCCTGACTCAAAAAAAAAAAAGAAAGAAAGAAAAGAAAAAGAAAGGAAAGAATAAAACTAAGTCACAAAACACTGCCTTGTAATGGAAAGAGAGACGCGGTCTTTGAATCAATCAGGCTCAATTACTTTCCTCTGCTAATACATGTAATAGAGGCTTGTCCTTTGTTTTAAAACATAGGATGTGTTGAGGATGTCCAAGAAACTCTACACCCTCTGTTAAAATTGGAGGTTTCAAAGGATAGTTCTGCTAACAAAATTAGATTAAAAATTGTAGGGGATGACTGGGCTGCATTGTGACTTTTGAGGACTCTAGGCACTTCTGCCTCATGGGCTTTCCTCCATTTAAAAAAATACCTATATATCTATATTTATATTTGTGCATATAAGTAATTGTATATATTATATTTGAATTGTATAAGATATACTTTACAGCTAAGTTGGCAAAAAGATGAATATATTAAATTATGAATTAAAACACTGACTTCCACCTAAAAGTTCATTTGTCTCCTCTGACTTTAAAGTTATCACAGCATTTGGCAGGGCTATAAAGCACCATGGACCCTAGCTCTGTGCCTGATGGATAAGAGGGCTCTGGGGCAGCTAAGATTCCAAAAGAGGCAGCTCTACACCCTCTGTCTGTGGTCACAGAGAAGCTCCTTTCTCCCTTGACTATGTACACTCTAAGTTTACTCTAAGAGACCCTAGAAAGAGCCGTCATGAGCAAGGCACACGCAGCTCACATATTCTGAAAGGCACCTGCTGAAACAGACCTAGTCTGGGCCCTCAGGGAATATACATCACCATGACACGGGGAAGAAGACAGCCAACAGGGACGAGAGTTGACACCCTGAGAGCTCACAGGAGAGAAAAGTGACTCAGCTGAAGTGAAGAAGAACTCAGGGAGGAGGGACCTTTCAGTGGACTTGGCAGGAAAGGTGTCCCATGGAGAGAGGTGCCAGAGTGAAGGCATGAAGGAAACCACCCAGGAACTTGGATAAGGTGAGGCTGTACCATTGAAGAGCTCAGTTTGGTCAGAGTATAAAATAGGAGAAAAGGAGCTGGGTGCAGTTCTGGGCAAGGAAGGTGGGAGCTAGGCCACATGTGGAACCACATGTGCACATGTGAGCAAGGTATATCCCAGGACTATCATGCAGAGGTTAGTCATATGGATTTCATATGCTCTGGGGGCCACGGCATATTTCAACCAGGAGTGATAAGATCAGAGTTACAATCTAGAAGGGCCTCCCTGGCAGGGCAGTCAACTGGGGAGAGATGAGGAGACCTCTCCCGAGGGATCTTGGTAAGAAGCAAAGGGTGTGAGTGAGTTGACAGGGATGTAGGTAGGAGGACAAACAAGAGATGTGCATCACCACCCAGGCTAGAGAGACAGGGTGGGAAGAGGATGGGGGAGGGGGGGAGGGGTGAGAAAGGCCACTGGCTCGGTCATTAGGTGCTCACGGGGCATCCTGGGGTGAAGGCAGATGCCAGACTTTGAGGAGCTTAGACAAGAGTGAGTGGTCAGGAAGCAAGGGCACTGAGGCTACCCTCAGTCCTGGAGGTGCCTGCTCCCGCCTCTGCCTGGTCAAGTTGAATGAGTACTCACTCTCTGTTCCTAGCACGGGAGGAAGAGAGCTCTTGGGCCTCCGAGATTTCATCTCTGGGGCCTTGGTGTTCTCACTGACTGGAGCATCTGGAACAAAACAGGTAACAACAAGGTTTAGTCAATAGCTGCTGAGGAAATGAGCAGAGGAGTCGTCTCTTTCAAAATCCCACCCCAATGAAAATGATAGCGTGCTTCCCACCCCTTACCCAGTTCTGAGGGCCCCCCATGCTCATGCAGAATGGCACCTGTGGCCAGGCACTCCCCTCCACCCTCCACGAAAGCACCAATTAGAGTCTGCTGCACTGGGCCTGATACTTCAGGTGGAGGGAGCACAGACACCCTGGCCTGATGAATGGACTGGTTGCCCTGGGAGCTAATGACACTCCTCTCTGCGGCCGCACACGCCCCAGGAATGACATTGTTGGCAGAGCTGGGGCAGTCACCCCCTTGCTTGCTTCTCCAAGCATTGTCCTTCATCAATCCTTGTCTCACTCAGGCTGTCTCCTGTACAAAGGAGTGAGGGGATAGCCTCCCTGCCCTTGGGCTCAGAGGTTAGAGGTGGCTCACTGACTCTGATTTCTCAGACTTCATTCCACAGGCCAAACTTTGTACTGACAGACCAAACAAAGGCCCCTGAGCAGGCAGCTGGCACACCTCACCCCCTCTGCAACCCAGTCTAGGCCCCACCATGGGGACTTCTGCCAGTTCTCCCCAGAGCAGGCCTGGTGAACCCTGCTGCCCACCTACTGCACAGAACGGAAAACGCTGGGCAGGTAAGTGCGTGGTTCCTCAGCTTCTACTCCACACTCTGCCAGAGAAACCCTCCTTTGTTGGGGCAGCAGGGAAATGTCACTCTGGGCTGGGGGGAAAAGGCCCTCACTGGGCCCCCAGGAGGCCGAACTTTAAGACGTTGTGAGGAAACCACCCAGGAACTTGGATAAGGTGAGGCTGGTTGAGCGGCTATCACTGAGCCCCAGCATTGTCACTGGTCTTCCTTTCGCAACAAGTTGCACTCTTTGGGGACAGTGCTGGAGAGAGCCTCCCCCTTGGACCCCCTTTCCTGTCCATCCTTTTCCTGCTCCCGAGGAGAGGAAGCTGGGGGCGGGGGCGGGGAGGAGGGCTGGGACTTTCCAGCTGAGGCTTCCTCAGCATTCCTGTGGCTTGGTTGGGGAGGAAGGGCCATCTCACAGTCCCGCCTCCAGGACAGGCAGTCTTGCCTTGACTGGGCTCCTGGGGCTTTGAGGGGTGGGCCCAGAGAGCAGAGAAGGGGGGGTGGGGTGGGGCTGAGGACATCTTCTTCCCTGGGGAGGGACTTTCTGAGCTCCCATCTGGGTGCATTTCTTCGATGGCATTTGGGTACTTGCCCGCTCCAGATCATGGATCTGCCCATATGAATTCCTCCACTCATCATCGTTTCCGAGGCCTAAACTCCAGGCAGGTTTCCTTCCTAGCCTACTGCCTGTCCCTTCTCCATTAGTGGTAATCCAGGGACAGAGGCCCTCACTGGCATCGCAGGTTCACTGGCAGCTCAGAGGCAGGACAAGCCTCTGGGCTGTAGGTGCAACCTCCCACTGAAGACAGCCAAAAGCCAAATACACACAACTTAAGGACTTCTTAGCAGTACATGATGGGGGGGTGTCATGGGGGTTTGGTGAGGACACAAAGCTGAAGAAACCCTTTATAGTGCTTGATTATCACCCCCCCACTTCTACTCCCCACTCTGCACCTGACTCTTGCCACCTTTCCTATGGGAAAAGGAACCCCCAGATGGTGAGTCAGGTGTCCCCGACAAGCTCCTTAAGGGGTTGTCCATGTCCCAGAGTGCCAGTTCCTTGTGGACAGGGATGGAGGAGCAGAAAGTCCCATGGTACGGGAATGTTCGAATTCTCTTACACTAGGTGTTTTCCCCAAGGATCAAGGCCATTCTCAGCTACAGGAAAGTCATCTGTACATGTTTATCTATCAGCCTTGGTGGTTCTCAGCCTCAGTTGTACATTGCAAACACCTGCACTGGGGTATCTCACCCCCAGGTCCTGGCTTAGTTGGTCTGGGCTGGGGTCTGGGCAGAAATATTACCCAGAAATGCTACAGATGATGCGAATACCTTGCTAGTTGAAAACTCCTAGTCTTTCCTCAGGCTCTGTGTGCATGAGTACCCATGGACGAGGGGTGGTGGAGAGGGCACAGGGTGGGACTAAGGGACAATTCAGGAAAACCTGGCAGTGCTTCCTCTTGATATTTGGGGATCAGGGTGCCATAAACCAGTAGCATGCAGTCAGCCTAACATTCCCTTGGCCTGGGCCCTCCCCTTTCCTCTTTTCTTTCTCTCTTTTTTTGAGTTTGGATCTCACTCTGTTGCCCAGCTTGGAGAGCAGTGGCATGTTCAAGGCTTACTATTAGCCTCAACCTGTGGGTTCAGGAGAGCCTTCCACCTCAACCTGGCTAATTTTTTTATTTGTTAGACAGACGAGTTCTTGCTATGTCGCCCAGGCTGGTCTCAAACTCCTGGGTTCAGACGGTCTTCTCGTCTCAGCCTCCTATAGTGCTGGGATTACAGGTGTGAACCATGGTGCCTGGTCCTTCTTCCCTTCTAAGATCAGCACTTCTAAAAATCACTGATGACAATTTAAAGAAAGGTGCCTCCCCAAATTTGTTTGTTTGGTTCTTCAGCACTCTTTTTCTCCTGGTGAGTTCCTGAGCGTAGAGGAGGGAGAACAAGAAAGATCCACCCATCTTTTTAAATTTATGGATAATCTGAGGCACAAGCAAAAGCTAAGAGGCCCAGTTTTCCAGGGTTCCTGAAACAAGGGCTGCAGAAACAGATTCCTTCTCTTCTTGTGGGGCTGTGCTGGGCTTTACTTCCAAGCATCACCACAGTAGGGACTGAGAGAGGAAGGTTCCAGCAATCCTGGGAACTTGGGTGAATAACATAAACTGCCCTGTGTCTCTGTCATGTCTGTACAAAGAGAATGACTCTTATTTTCTCTGCTTCTTGGTGTTCTGAGGCCCAAAGGAAAGAATGCATGAAACAGTGCTTTGAAGAGCAGACAGTGGTCATATACCTACAAATTTCCCTTGTTAGCCACACCCCCTCATTCCCTTCTGAATGGGGTTTAAAATTCTCCACCTTCAAAGGCACTCCCTGACCAGTCCATCTGCTTCTGCATCTGTCCAAGGCTCTCTGGTGCTGGGTTTTCCCTGGACGTGTGAGTACACTACCCTGTGATGTGCGGCGAGTCTTGTTTGTAGAAGTTCCCGTGTGCCTTATCTTCCCATTGGGCTATGAGGAAAGGGGCTTGAGTTTTCCTTTCAAACCAGGCACACCCCAGACTTGGAGCCCCACAGGGTGGCCCCGCACAACCTAGAGTGCCAACACTGGGGGGCCGTGCCTTCACTGTGGGGCCCTGCCAGGGCTGCTGAGCCACCAGACCTCCGTGTGAACTACAGCAAGGAGTGGGCTGGAAGGACTGCATGCTTAATCAAAACCAGCTCTGTGCTCACACAGCTGCCCAGGGGATAAAAATAATAGTAATATAAGTTTAAGAGTAGCTTGTATTTTCTGTCTATTTTAATCATTCTGTGATGAAATTGAACTCCATTTCTAGATCTGGGGCCCAGGGCTGAAGTCCTTTGCAGGCCTGCTTGTGCCCCCAAAGAGGCATGGGGGAGGAAGATGGAGGTGTGGGGAAGTGGGGGGCCTCTACACAGAGAGGAAAATGTGTCCTTATATGGACAATGCCTCACCCCTTCCACTCCTGGGCTGCTCTGGACTCAAGCCCTCTGGGCAACATTTTTTTTCTTGTCTCCCCTCAAGAGGTTGGTTCCCTGAGCTCTGACCCAAGCAGGAGGAATGAGGTCTTGGGAAGCCTCTGAGGCGGGGATTCAGCTTCTAGGAGCCCCCCACTGGGGGCAGGGCAGAGGGGCTGGGCTCCAGCCTGTCCCTGGGATAACTGGAGCCTCTTTGCTGGCCTCTCTCTGCCTGAGAGAAAGCAGCACAAAAACATAAGAAGGAGAAAGAGATTTCTGGTCAGGAAACTGGAGCTCCTCCCTAGCTCTGCTGTTTAGGGGCTGTGCGACCTTAGACAAATACCTGAACTTTTCTGAGTCTGACCTTCCTCACTGAGAAAATGGGAATAACAACACCTCAATAGAAGACTGAAGGAGGAGTGAGCAAGTCGTAAAATGATAGCTGATGTTTATTGGGTGCTGATTCAGTGCATGCACTATGCTAAGTGCTTTGTATACTCATATCAGGTTGAACGTATCATTTGCCAGTATTTAAGGGTTTTTGACTGATAGAAATAGCAGTTTTATTTAGTTCAACCTGACACCCATTAGCTGCCTGTGACGACTGAAAGAACAAATGTGGAAGTGGGAGCAGACTTGGGAATATGGCAGGGCCAAGGCTAACAAAACAAGGGCGGGTCAAAAACAGCTCAGAGACAATCAGAAGTGCTGGCCGCCACAGTGGCAGGGAACCACAGTGGTCAGGAATCAAGGTTAACCATGGGTTTAAATTCCCACTCTGCTAGTTAGTGTGACCTTGAGCCTCAGATGAGGCTGTCATTACTATCACTCCCCTCAAGGCCTCTCTCAAGGTCACCAATGACCTCCATATTGTCAAATCTAATGGCCAATGCTCAGGGAGTCTTACCTAAGAAGGGCTTTGTTTTCTCACTTCTCATCTGGGTCTGAGTGAGAGAAAATGGATTACTCCTTTCTTCTTGAAATTCTCACCATTTGGCTTCTGGGAAACTCCCCTTCCTTATTTCTTCCTATCTCGCTGTGGCCACTCCTTCCCAGTCTCCTTCGCAGGCCCCTGCCTTGCCCTGTCTTTCAGTGTCAGACTCTGCCTCCCTCCATCTTTCCATCTCCACCACACATGCTCCTAGGGACCTTATTCAATCCCAGGGCATTAAATGGCCTCTAGATGTGGATGGCTCCCCATATCCTCCCTCCAATTCTGATCTCCCTCCCCAGATTTGTCTAAACACATAATGATGAGACATACTTATTTGGGGTGTCAAGTGGACGACTTGCACCTCACATGCATTCAACTCTTGACTGTCCCCACAACCCCCAACATAGATCTTTGGCTCCCCCATGAAAACCAAGAGTCACCTTTGACTCCCCGCCCACTTCTGCCTAGTTCATCAGCAAATCCTATGAGCGCTCCATCAGAATAGATTATGGGTCTGCTCACCTCCTTCTCTTCCACCCAACCTAAGCTGCCATCACCTTCTGCCTGGGCTATGGCAGCAACCTCCCATCACTCCCCCGTTCTCCTCTTAGCCATCCTGGGCCTGGTCACCACAAGGACCTGAGGGGTCCTTCATGGATATCCAGTTTTATCCCATCATACTTAGAGTAAAATCTGGTTTCCTTGTCATAGCTGATGCTGCCTGGGTCTGTCCTGCCGTCTTTCTCAACCCCAGTTCCTACCTCCTTGTCCTGTGTGCAAGGCTCCCAACACTCTGGCCTCCTGCCTCATCCTGGGATGCCTCAAGCACAGTCTCATTAGCTCAGGGCTGTGCTCTCGCGGTCACCTCTTCCCTATTCCTTCCCTCACTTCTTTCAGGTCTCTGTTCAAATGTCCCTTTCTCAGAGAGGCCTCAACAGCCACCCCCTCCAAAAGCAGTATTCCTTCCCCCACTGGCCTTCTTTACTTTCTTCCAGGCACATGATGTTATTACCTGAGAATGCGACATGCTGTTTATCTGTATTGTTGCCTCTCCCCCACTAAAATGTGAAGCTCCAAGGGCAGCTTTTTCTCTTTTGTTTACTGTTTTTTAACCCAGTCCTTAAAGCAGTACCTGACACAGAATGGGCACTCAAGTACTTGTTGAATGACTGAGTGTTGGCATGAGTTACACTGGAGCATCCCTCCTCCACCACAACCACACATGATCCTCCATGATCATGAAGCCTTGGTCTCATTGGTAACTAAGGTTGGGTGCCCTGGCCAGGGTGGCTGCGGGTAGGAGGCCTGAGATGGGAGGAGCGGGATGAGCCAGTGAGGAGGCTAAGGTATCTTCTGACCTTAGAATCCCTTATCTTGGGATTCTTGCCTAAAAAGGGCTTTGTTTTCTCACTGCTTATCTGGGTCTGAACGTGAGGAAATAGGTAACTCAGGCCCAAATGCAGAAGGACTTCCCAGTAGGGAGATCTGGCTCACTTGAAGAGTGGGCCCTAGCCGGGCTCCGTGGCTCAGCCTGTAATCCCGCGCCTTTGGGAGGCTGGGGTGAGTGGATTGCCTGAGCCCGCGGATTCGAGACCCACCTGGGCAACTTGGCGAGACCTCATCTCTACAATAAATAAAAAAAATCAGCTGGGCATGGTAGCGCATGCCTGTAATTCCGGCTACTCAGAAGGCTGAGGTGGAAGGATCACCGGAGCCCAGCAGGTCGAGGCTGCGGTGGCCGGGAGCGGCCACTGCACTCCAGTCTGGGCGACAGAGTGAGACTCCAACTCAAAAAAAAAAAAAGAGTGGGGCCTGCTGTGATAGTTCACTCACAGGGAGGTCACACCAGGCCATAGAAAGATTCAGGCCTCCAAGTCAGACATTGAGTGCTACCAGGGTAATTAGCATTGTATTCACAGTGCAGGGTAGGACCCCAACACTGCATCTACTGCCTATTGTCTGTGGGATCTGAGAAGGCCGTTGACCCTTGCTGGGCCTCAGTTTGCTTACTGAGAAAGACACCATGCTCAACTCTTGTATAAACTAAAAATAAATGAACTAAAAATGCAAAATGCCCAAGTCTCTGGAGATGGCAGGCATTGAAGGTCAGCGTTTCCTCCTCCTGGGTGAGTTTTCTACTCTAGGCTTCAGCTCCCTTCTGTGGGCCTTCTGCTGAGTTTAGAAGGGTAATATGATCATAATCAAGAAAGTATACAAAACACCCCTTTTCTTAGGAAAAAGACCCAAACAGTATAATTAAAATGGCCAGATGTGCTGCATTATAAATGTTCCCTCCCTTCCCTTTACGATGTGAGATGAACAGTTGTGTGGCTCATACAGAACAGCCAATGAGCTCTTTTTGCCTCATTTTTATGAAGTCTTCAAAGACATCATTATATTGGCCTCAGATGTTTAGTCTTAATGGTGTCTGGTACAGGCTGAGTGAGTGATAGAGAGTGACCTTCAGGGGCCAGCCCAGCCCTGTGAGTGGCAGGGGAAACAGTCTGATGTCAGTATCGCTGCGGTCATCACACCTAGTAGAGAAGGACCGCACTGCTCCTTGAGAGGGATGCAGGACTGGTTCTATCCAGAGATTGGGCAAAGAGGTACAGATGGAGAGAGATCAGAAGAACCCACACAATGACCAGGCTTGAAAATGCGTCATGGTCACTCCTTAGGGCAAGTCATTCTTTAATGTATTTTGATCCATGACTCCTTTTGAGGATCTAACTAAAAACTATGGACCTCTCTCTTCAGAAAGATGTTCCAACCCACAAACACACAAAATTTTGCCTCCCATAAGTTCAAAGGATGCCCAAACCCACTGGGATTGCCAAGTCAAGTATTATGCCTTGGGGAGTAGGGAGAGCTGAGGGGCTGAGGGGTCAGAATGAGGACAGGAGACATCCAGCTGGGTGCAGCACCAGCCAAGAAAAGGTGAAAAAGTGCAGAAAGGTGACGGGGAGCAGTCAAGGAGACCACAGTCCTTTACTATTTGCCAGGAAGTAGCTCTTGAGAGAAAAATAAAGCGGAACATGACCACAAGCCCAGCTGGCATTCAGGACACGAATATATCTTCAAGTACAGCACTGAGGAAAGAAGTAGGGAGGAGTTGTACTTTTTCTCTCTGAAAATAAAACCAAACAAAACCCAACGGACTGAGGGCAGTCCTGTTATCTCATCTAGTCCCTTCTATCACTTTTCTAGCTCTTCCTCCAATTTGGAGCCTGCCTTTGAAGAAACTAGAGATGAATAATGATGGTCATCAAGATTACTAGAGAGAGCAAGAGAATCTTTCAGCAGACCTCTGGGCAAATAAAGCCTTTTAAGTTGCAGAACAAATTCCCCAAACCTTAAAAAAAATTCCCAAATGTATTCGGTGGGGAAAAAAAGAAATAACTTGAAAACAAATCTGGAAAAGATGCTGACATTTTGCAGATAAGGGAAATGAATTGGTCTCCTGCCTTGGGTTAGCCATGTAAATAGGCTTGTAAAGAGGCTGGGGCATCCTCAAAGCAGATAACCTCATTAGCTGGCTGGGCTTCCCCACAGCTTGGTGGGAATCAGCTTGAGTTCCAAATCAGCAGAGGGGCTGGGAGAGATAGTCTTCCGGGGTCAAGTTCCTAGAAACACTATCTTTTCAAGTGCTGCACCTGTACAGAAAGAAGCGGAACTCTGACCTGGGTGTGTGACAGTCCAGTGAGGAGAGACTCACACAGGCATAGGCAGACGTAGCAGCTCCAGAGCCTCAAAATATGGCCCCAAGGCCTTCTTCACTGACCATAAACTTGAACCCATCAAATCTGCTTCCTTAGATTCTGAGCCCCCGTGGCACGCACAGTCACAGAACTCCAAGGAGATGTACACAATGTTGGACGATTTCAGCTTCACTTTTAGCTACTCACAATTTAATGTGTTGCCATTGTGTGTATGTGTGTGTGTGTGTGTGTGTGTGTGTGTGTGTGTGTGTGTGTGTGTTTTAAAGACGTCTTTTCCCGCTGTCGCCCATTCATTACGTGGCATAGATTTCAGCTTTGAGATCAGGAAATGGAATTATAAAATACAGAATTGGGACAAAGAGCCCACATCTTGTGGAAAGGCAGTGAAACAGGTTAGGATTTTAGAACTTGAGTGATCACATTTGGGTGTGAGAAGACAAAGTTGGTCTTCAAGGTGCCTTATTTGGACACTGGTTTTTGACGTGTCACTAATGGTTATTAACCAGGCATTTCAAGGACAAGAAACTGCTTTCCCAAAACTACCTCTTTAGACACTTTCAGGCAAGCACAAAATACAGAGAAAAGGCACTGGATTGTGAGTCCCAGGATGGGACTCTCGACCTGGCTCAGTCCTAAAAGAGCCAGGGAGTCCACACAGTATGCTTTTCCGCTCTGAACGCCCTCAGTTTTCTCATCTGTAAAATGATTCCTCATCTAGACCATCACGAGTTTCCTTCAACTTATGAGTCTCCAGCTCTACATTCCTCAGGGAGGTGAGAAAAAACAAGTCACAAATGTACTTCCTACATTTCTTTAGGACATATCCTGATTCCTCACAGCTTGGCATTGCTTCTCCCTAACATGGAAACTCTGCTGAGACCTGGCAGGCCGGCTCCTTCTCCCACCCATCTCCTCCCCTCCCTCTGATATATTATTATCACTGTTATCTCTTAGCAGAGGTGGCCCTGTCCTCTCTACCCCAAAACTCGGCCCCAACTCACCTCCTCGAGGAAGAAGTCTCCTCACATGGGCCCCACTTTGCTCCCTCCTCCTCACTGTCCAGACCCAAGATGGGTCTGTTGGTCTGCTGTGCCAGCACTGACACTTGTTTATTGCGGCTTGTAAAATACTTTGTAGTCATTTTCCTGTGGGTGTGTCTTTTCTCCTGCTCTGTGCCCCAGTTGCCCTGCTCAGAAGGTTCTGGGTGTGGAGGGGCAGGACTGGAGGGGGATGAGAAGGTGAGCAGCAGCTCCTCCCGGGCAGGGGTGGGGTGCAGAAAGAGGCCATGAAGGTGCTCAAGTAGACCTGCCACTTTCTATCCTGTCTCTCTTTTTTTTTTTTTTTTTGCAAAAGATAAGTTGACATCCAAAATGAATGCCTCAGATAGGGAGTGCAGTGTTGGGACAGTTTCTTTCAAATATGGTGGATAAGGAAGGGGCTGAGAAATGGGACCTTAAGGTATGGGTGGTGGTGACGGGTGGGCATGACCTACCATCCACAGTGACTTGGCAGGAGCACTCAGCCTGGCCAGCAGCATTCTTGGCTACACACTTGTATAAGCCTCTGTCCTCAGGCAATGCCTTCTCGATGGAGACGGAGCAGAGTGCACCTGAGGAGGAAGAGAAAGAGCCAATGAGTGAACTGAATATGGTCCCAGTCCCTGCCCTGGCATCTGGAGCATGGCAGGTAAGTATTACTCACATAGGCAGCCTCTGGTAGCCCAGAAGCCAGAGGCCCTGTGGAAACCAAACTCTTCTCCTCATGGGAACTAGGGTACTCTCTGCTGACAACCCATGTCCAAAATAACTGACCTCTTAATACGCTCCCTCCCGGCACACCCTCCCCTGCTCCAAAGAGTCTTCTCATAATAGAAAGATGTAGGAGGGAGAGAAATAGCCTCTGCCTTTGGAGAGCATCCAATACAACAGAAGAAGTCAATGGATGTAGGTCCTGTACACAGGGGCTTCATCAAGAGCGAAAAGGAGTCAGGCACAGGGTTATAGACCTATGTTAGGAATGGTGGCAGGTGAGAGGGGCTCCGCCCAGCTGATAGTTGTGCTTCTGGGAATGCATCTTGGAAAAGGAAGCTTTCAGTAAGGATTGAGCCCTTGTCCAGGAGGGGCACTGGTCTGCAGGAAGATCTGTGGGAAGAGAAGGTGACTGCAGCCAGGGACCCAGGAGCTGACTTTATAGGGATGGTGTCTGAGCTGGGAACCGTGGTCAATGAGGAGCACTGGGCCAGTGGAGGGGCCCTTTGGAGCTGCCTTTCTTCAGTGCTGGGTCTCCTGGTTGATTCAGAGAGGATTGGAGATAGCCTTCTTTCCCCAGGGACTCTCACCTGGGCTGCCTTTACCCCAAGCACATCTCTTCTGGCCCGGCTGGGGGAAAGAGAAGTCTGGCTGGGCACAAACAGGAATCTGGAGTCTTATCTTTCTTTGCCTGTCCCAGCACTCACACCTTAGGGCTGGCAACTTCTCCTTTGGGAGACCTCCTTGGGGAGGTTTCCTCAGAGTATGGGGAGAGGCCAGCTGAGGACTGGGCCAACCAGGCCATGCAGAAGGGCGGCAGTCCCTAGTTTAGACACACAGACAAGCGGACAGCATGGTGTCCTGCCCAAGACTGCCCATATTATCAGGACAGGAGCTGTCACACAGTAGCACAGAGCCAGGGCCATGTGCATCCTGCCTAGAGCCACAGCCATTGGCACTGGCAGGGCAGAGCTAGGTGCATTCTGTGGCCAGGTGTGAGGGCAGCATGTGCAGAAGGGAGATCAACAGGTACTGTTCCCAAAAGTGCTCTCTGATCTCAAAGAGCAAACCCACTATCCCTGTCACCTTAGATAGATGCACAGACTTGATCAATGACTACAAGGAGGTTCAGAAAGAGGAAGGAGGACATCAGTTCTGCCCAAGGAACCTCAGTATAGCTGCACAACAAGGTAAAGGCGTAATAGTCCTCTTTCCTCTTTGCCACCTGGGTAATGTTTTAAACAGAGAAATTTCGTCTTACAAACCACCTGGGGCAGTTTGGCTGTTCTGTACCCAATCTCAAACCATTATACAGACCCTGTCTCTCGGGGAAGGCCTCACTTGTTCTCTCACAGGGGTGGGGGTAATGGGCCACTGTGGTTAGGAAACAGAATTTGCAGAAACTGCAACAGAAATGATTCCAGGCAAGATTTTTAGAAAGTCTGTCATAAGAGTTGGGCACAGGAATGTGGGGGGGGGGGGGTGTGTGTGAGAATAACTATCTTCTAGAGAGAGAAATTTCTACTCATCTGGGTGGGCAGGAGGATGCTGAGATGACCTCTGGCTCCAACTTGAAGCTTAGAGGAAATTGGCCCCACATGAAAATTTTCTCTCAGTTCGGGTGGGGCTAAGAAGCAGATATCTCACTCCCAAGGAACATCCTGCTCAAATCCTTGATTTTCTTTCAGTTTCAATCCCTCAGCTGCCTTCAGCCTCAAGCCAAAAGGATATAAGCTGAAAAGACAGTAGTGAGACTACCAGCAGAGCACAGGGGCATTTGGATCACAGTCCCTGCTCCCTCTGCCAGGGAAGGCACGGAGCAGGCAGCTTTTCCAAGTCACCCAGAGCCCAGACCCCCAGCCACATGCGTGAGCTGGGGAGGCCTCCCTGGCAGACTTGGAGGCTCGGCTACCCCAGATGAAGAATCTGGTATTTCCTGTGGGACAGTTCATTCCTGACCTCCAGAAGAAAAACTGTTTCCCAGCACATTTTTTTTAAAGAAGTCTCAGCCTGGTGGGGAATTTTGAGAGGGAGGTGAAGGGGATGGGAGAAGTCAGAAACAGGAATCCATTCATGGCTCATTGAACTTGGCCTGGAAGAGACACTCGTGGCTGTGGAGTGAAGTGCTCCAGAGTCCTGAAGCTCCCCCAGCTCTCTCTTCTTCTGAGTGGGTAGGGAGAGGGAGGAAAGCCATATGGATGGAGAGAGGGAGTAGTCTGAGGCCCGGGAAGATCTGCTTAGGGGGCTCCTCAGTCAGCAGGGCCTCCCTGACCCAGCACATCTGGCAAGTCTAGACCACAGCGTGACTCACCTTCAGGTAACCCCTACAGGCACGGTGCCCTCCTTGTATGCTCGCCATCCTAGGTGGACCTCCTCTGTGTCCCTAAGTCTCTGAGCTCACCCATGTCAAAGCACGGCTCACAAGGCCATCGCTGACTTACATGCCTATCTCCCACACCAGCTCTCTGAGGATAGTGACCCTGTGCATCACCAGTTTTTCCTGAGCCTGGAATGCAGTCACAGTAAGACATATCTGCAGTTCTGAGAATAACAAAGGCATATTTTTGTAGCAGGTGATCTGGTAGGATCTATATAAGACAAGGTCATGAACATGTAATCAAATATAGCCTACTGTTGAAAAATATAGTTTCTTCTATGAAAAAGATACCTGTACATGCATGTTTATTGCAGCATTATTCACAATAGCAAAAACATGGAAACAATCATGCTGCCCATTGGAAGTGAACTGGATTAAAAAAAATTTGTACATATACACAATGGAATATTATGCAGCCATAAAGAAGAACAAAATTATGAACTCCTCAGCAACTTGGATGAACGTAGAGTCTATAATACTCAGTGATCTATCACAGAAACAAAGAACTGAGTACCACATGTTCTCACTCATAAACAGACCCTGAACAATTATCATAAGACTATAAAAAATGAATTGGCAGTAGTGGAAACCTGTTGGAGGGGGGAATGGGCACACTTCATCAATAAGAGTACCTGGTCTCAAACCAGGTGAAGTGGGGACCAAAGTGAGGCCCAAACTTTACTTGTACAATGACTATTTGTATTCCTAACCCTGAATTGTATCCCACATCTTTAAAATAAAATTTTTTTAAAAAGAAGAAAAATATAGTTTCTAACAAGAAAAGACATTCCTAATTTGGAGTTCAAGTGGATTATGCATACAACAAAAAGGTCAAGAATAATGCCTTGCTCGTCGAAAGTGCTATAAATACATTTTTTTGTAGGATGAACTTACATAAGTTTTGGAAAAGACTTTGCAAGATTCTACCCTGAGGGCAATTAAAAATGAATTATCTGTTGACAACAGCAACAAAAATTAATTCTCATTATTCAACTGGGAGAAAATTTTTTTTTGTAGTGGGGAGAAGCCTGGCCTGGAAACAAGAAACAAAGCACAAAGATAAAACCCGCCATAGGAGTGCCACAGAACTCCCCTCAGCTCACAGGGCCATCCGCCTCCCAACCCTCAGCCAAGGTAGGTCCAGAAAGGGCTGCAGAGCAACCTGGGAGGCCTAGGTGCCCGTCCCAGAGGACAGGCCCAGCTGGTGGTACTCTGAACCCCATCAGCCCTGCAACTCTAGGGGTGCGAAAAGGGGGAAGGTCAGATACCTCCATATGTCTGTGTCTCTCCAATAATTAACTAAGGGTCAACTCCAACCAATGGCTGTCATATCTCTTTTCAGCACTAAAAGGGTGAACTAAATGGGGTGACATATCCTGTTTGGGAGGGGCCTGTGGGCTATGAGCCCTATCTAAGCTATAGACATCAGAGAAGCCCCCTGAAACCTATAAACAGGGTGTCTACTGGCAGTCAGTGCACACAGATATGCATGTTGATGAGGAGGGGAGAGGACAAGAGTCTCTTGTAGCCAAGGTGGGTGAAAACGGTCTCTGAAGGTATTCTGGAGAAAGCAGATCTTGACTGGAAAACAGCTGACAGGATGGGGATCAGGGCAGTGGAGCAAGAAGGGTCCTGAGGCAGGGGGGCAGGGCAGGCAGGTACTGAGCTGAGTGTGAAGAACAGGAGACCAGCACAGCCAATCCCTCACCTTCCCCTACAAACACCTCCACACCAGCTTCCTTATCCCCATGGACACCATCACTGTGACCACAGCTCCCAGACACCCCTATCCAGTGGTCTTCCACTCCTTCCTCTTCTTTACTTCCTCCCACCCCACGCTGCCTTCCAAGCCAGGCAACAGGCTCTATTACTTCTGTCCCTGCTTCTCAAATGGATTATTTCCTCTCTGTGGCCATGGCTACTGTGCTAGTCCAGGTCTCATCACCTTTCTCCCTGATCTCTTCAATTGGTTCTGTACTTGTCTTTGGGGCACAATCAAAACCCCTAAAACCCAGCTTTGTGTACAGCGCTCCTCACTCCAAAATCCTGCCTGGCTCCTGACTGCCTTTAGGCTGGAGTTCCTTGTTATGATAAAGAAGAAAATTGAGGCCATGCTGTCCTCTCTAGCCCAGCACAGCCTGTGAGCAGGCCTGTCTCTGCTGCTGCTGGAGCTCCCTGTCTGCAAAGCCATTGGGGTCCTTCAGGGCTCAGGTCAAGGTCCAGTACCTTTACACCAGCCTTTCCCTAGAGTCCAGCAATCAGCTCCCTCTCCTTCCAGCAGCCCCTCCTGACACACTCATCAGCACTTGTCAGCACTTGGCTCCAACAGTTTTATCACTGTGTGTGTGTGTCCTCTCTTTCCAGAGCTATTGAGAGAAGATCCACTTCACCTCTCAGAAGGCTCTACTCCCTGCAGAGGGCCCCACTGAAGTGGTAACTGATAGACAAGGCCTTAAGATAAGCTTTCTTCTTAACAAAACACGGGGCTCTTGAAGGCTTGGTGAGTGAAGGGACAGAAAGGACTGATATTTAAGACAAGGCACTCTCCCCTACTAGGCAAGATAGGACAATTTCAAAGTCTGCTTCCTCTGCTGCAGGGAAAATACTGGCTAAGTGGCAAGCCCAGGGGGCACCATCAGTCTTTCAATCTTTTGACAATTGTTAAGAGTAAATAGTCATTAGTGATTTTTAAAATTTTTATAGTGGGGAGGTCTCACTATGCTGCCCAGGCTGGTCTTGAACTCTTGGGCTCAAGCAATCCTCTCACCTCAGCCTCCCAAAGTGTTGGAATTACAGGTGTGAGTAACTGCACCTGGCCATCATTAGTATTTTCTGTTGATAGACAAATTCTCAGTGGCCACCAGTATTCTGCCAAACTCATAGGAATTAACGAAGAGGTCATATAACATAGGGGTCTAGGAATGGAAACTCAACCACCTGAGTTCAAATCCCAGCTCTGTTTCTCATGAGCTGTGCGGCCTTGGGCAAGGTACTTAACTTCTCTGTTAGATGGACATTATAGCTGACACTGTGAGGATTAAATGGATGCAAAGTATAAGATGCCTAGAACAGTGTCTGGCGCATGGTGTTCAACAGAGGCAAGCTATTCTCATTCTTAAACAAAATGTTTAAATATTTAGAATATTTTTTACAGTTTGACTTGGGACTCTCTCCGGAACCCCCTCCCATGTCCCTCCTAGGCTCCCTCTACTCTCTCCTTATGTGCCTTCTTTTAACCGTTTTTTTCTGCTGCTGCTCTGGATCTGAATATTCCATTTGGGACAGTTTCCATGGGAGGTGGTGCTGGAGTGACTGGGGTCCCTATGCTCTCTACCACTCAGGGACCAGCAGATAAAACACACTCCAGGCACTCAGGGTGTGAGAAGTGGCTAATGGCTCAGCATGGTTTCTGAGATCAGACCTGAAGGTGCCTTACATGGCTTAGTCGAGAGGATTGTTTATGAGCAGCCGGTGGCTCTGGGTTTAAACCAGCAGCTGCCTGGCTTTAGGCACTGCACTCCACCCAGGGGTCTGAACTTCAGTTTCCCTGAGGTTGGAGCATCCAGGGACCTCCTGTTGTGCAGGCCTGTGTGGCCACACATGTTCCAAGGATGGTGACGGCCCACCCTCCAACCTGTCCAGAGACAGGGTTACCTAGGAAATGACCCACAGGGGTGATGGGAAGGCTGTGGCATCCACTCCCTGGACATCTTGTCCCAGCCTAGTAATCCCTCATGCCTTGGGAATGGAGGAGGCTGAACCAGCAGAGGCAGGAGGATGGAGAAGATGGCTCCTGGAGAGCTTTACCAATCTTTTTCACATGGGGACAGTCATGTGAAAAAGTTACCACCTCAACACACTAGTGGAAAATAGCACATTTTTCTCCCTGCTGGCCAATTTCCCCTTTACTCCTTCAGCACTTAGATTCAACATGCTCAGCTGTTCCAGATTTACTGTCCATGATGCAGAGAGAAGAGAGAAACTTCACCAGGAGCTGAGAGGAATCTTGCTAGTTTCATGCTTCATTCCAGCTTTGAAGGGAAAGACAGGCAGCAGATGAGGGTGAGGGAGGGAGAGGGGAGGATACAGCCAGGGGACGGCAAGGGGAGCAGCCCACGGAGAACAGCACTTCTGACATCTCAGCTGACTGGGATTTGACAGGACCTGTCCACTCCAGCCTCTGATGTGGCCACCCTCTGCACCTTCCCAGGGAACTTTTTTGTACCCTGCCCTGGCCAGAGGCATCAGCCTCCAATCCAGGCATGACTCTATTCTGCACTGGCAACCTGTCCCCACAGCTGGCCACCAGAGAGGGGTGTGGACGTCTGCCGGCCTCAGAGCTCTCGCCCAGCTTGGGATTCATAAAAGCACTTTAAATCAAATTGAGGGTCCAGGGAACATACTCCTCTCACTCCTATCTCTTCCCCAGGTATAAATTGACCTATCTGAAACCTCCAGACCCCAAAAGGCCACAGATGGCAAGATTTGGTGCCCCCCTCCTCTCCCCACCACCCAAGAATGTGAAATACCAGCAAACAAGTCTCATCCAAATTAGGAAGCAAGCAGCTGTGTCTGCCCGTGAGTGTGTGCCATAGGGACTGTTTTGGGTTTTGGCTTTCCCCACAGGTCCCTTCAAACTCACAGTGCTATTGAGACTTTAGTTGCTGTTGACCCCAACTCAGAGCTCTGTGCCATCCCATCACTGCACACCCTTCCCCAAACTTGTGATGTTGCTGCTAACTAAGCCACTCTTCACTCAGGACTCCTAACTGGCTCCAGTCTCAGTGCCCCCATCTCCAGGCCTGCGAACAGAGCCATCTTCATGCCAGAGGTGTTGGGCACTGGCTCAGGCCCAGGTCTACTCTGGGAAGCCACAGTGGGGGGGTGCATGAAAGGGCTCTGTCAGACAGACGCTGAGACATGGGCATGTGCCACCAGGATCAGAATCCTAGCCCTCACCCCCACCATCAGGGCAGGTGCCTAAAGCCCCTGAGTGGGGAACAGGGCAATCCAGCCCTGACTATGGGCCACGAGCAGGGGTCAATAAGACCAAGGCTCCATGAGCTGACAGTGTTTCTAATACAGGGGCCCCTTCTTTCCCAACCCCCACCCTCACTTACCTTCTTGGGAGAGGATGATGAACTTGGTGGTCTTGAGGGTCTTTCCGTTCAGTGTCCAGGTGATGGTGGCCTGGGGGTCAGAGGACACCTGGCACTGAAGTAGCAGCTTTTCGCCCTCTGCCACATGAACATCTTGTAGCTTCTCCTTGAAGGTTGGGGCTGTCCCTTGGCTCTCTGGTTTTTTTTCATGATCTGTGGTCCCTGCATGCCCTTTCTTGCAGTTCACATCATTCTTAACCTCCTTCTTGAGTTCTTCTTTCCTAGTTGATTTTAGGGGCTCATCAGGCTTGGCATTGGCCACAGGTTGCAGGGTCTCGGCTGACTTGGCGTTGGTCACAGGTTTTGGAGTCTCAGCAGGTTTTGTGTTGGCCACAGTTTTCAAGAACTCAGAAGGTTTGGCGTTGCCCATGGGTTTCAAGGACTCTGAAGGCTGTGCATTGCTCTCGGGCTTGGAACTTTCCACTGCCTTGGCATTCAAGGCCTCAGCACTGCTGCTACCATTCTCTGCTGGTAATTTCTTCTTGCTGCCCAGCACTGAGCGAAAATCTGGGGTAGCAGGTTTAGGAGGTGGCAACTTCTCAGGCACTGGAGTCTTGGGAGTCCCCTTCTTAGCGAGGACGGAGCGGAAGTCAACCTGCTGGGGGCTATGCACCTTCCTCTCTTCCTCGGACACGGTCTTTGGCTTCACTTGCCGCTGCAGGTTGGCGCGGAAATCCATCTGCTCGGCCGGGATCTCCTTCAGGTCTTCTTCTGACACGGTCTTGGTACTCACCTTCTTCCCCAGGAGATCACGGAAGTCCAGCTGCTCCACCTCTTGCTGGCGGATCGCCTCCTCGGTGTGCTGCCTCGTCTCCACGCGCCTCTTCAGCACCCCTCGCACGTCCTCGCCGTCTTCCTCCTCTGGCCAACCCTGCCCTCTTGCTGGCCAGCCGGGCCTCAAGGTACCATAGCGGTCACCGCCACCACCATCGGCACCAACTCCTCCACCACAGAGGCCCTCACAGCTGGCAGGCTCCCTCCCCCTGCAACCAGTGAAGGGAAAGAGGAGAGTAGCAAAAGGAAAAGGGGCTGGGTAAGAAAGAAACGTCAGGGGAGAGCAAATCCCCCAGGGCGGGGTAGAAGGGAGGGAGGAAGGGAGTGGGGGCCTGGCCAGGCTGTGTTTATAGAAGGGAACATTGGTGAGAGGCACTGCATGCTTAGTTGGTTTATTACATCGGTAATGACTTCAGTAGCCTTATAAGGGTGTATGCAAAAAAAAAAAAAAATCACCCCCTCCTTTCCTCTACTCTCCCTCCCTCACTTGCCTTCCAATCTCTCCCTTTGGCTTTTGCAGCCTCAGCTGGAGGATATAAACAATCTGCTGGGCTGGGGCTGGGGCTGCAGGGACCAGGGGCGAAGGTGGAGGTGGTGGCATGGGGCCTGGCCAGGGCTGCTCTGGGGGGCACTCACCGTGGGGGCGCTCTGGCAGGGCTGTTGTGCAACATCAGTGACACCTGGCAACTGCACTCACCAACCCGGTTCCTGAAGAATTCAAAAGATCAATAAAGATCAAGAGGCTTTCTGGGCAAAGGACCTGCTTAGCGTGGACCTGGTCACAGACTGCTGGCCACCAGGGAGGTCAGTGACTTAGCTGTGACATCCACCCCAGACTTAGCAGGGCTCTCTCACCCTATAATCACCCTTTATTTTCCCAGCTCTTGTTTAAAAAGAAGAAAAAAAAGAATCTCTGGACAATAATTGAGGTAGGCATCTAGAAATAGGAATATTTTTCTGTAATATTTATATAATACAATCAATCAGCCACTTAACCAATAAAAGGGGAAGAAGACAGGCTAACCCTGCTGGGTACCATGATGGAGCTGCTCAGTCTAGACAGACAGGCCCTGGCGAGCCTGCCCAGTGACCTTGACTCGGACTTCAAACCCTCTTCATGCCCACCTTCGTGCACAGAGGTGGTTACTTCCCCTCTCCTGCTCAGGAATGGAGGCACCTCCCCAAACTCCACTCATCAATAGTGCTCTCAGGCGGGAACTGTTTGTGTTAATAACAGGGGTCTTCAGCCGGGCTCGGTGGCTCAGCCTGTAATCCCGAGCCTTTGGGAGGCTGAGGTGAGTGGATTGCCTGAGCCCGCGGTTCGAGACCACCTGGGCAGCAAGACCTC